>NW_007246684.1:132323-148220 GCF_000164805.1 Carlito syrichta | reverse complement strand
GGACAGTTCAGATTAACCTCGGTTCAGAAGTTTGGTCTATGTCTTTATCAAGGTTGTTTCTCCCGTTTCAGTGTTGTTACCTTGAATCGCCAGCAGGTGGTGCTATCTCATCTGCTCGCCCCAGAGGGGGTGGGGCTGGACAGGAACAAGATGGCTGACTGCCTCCGAGCAGGCAACAGGATCCCCACGCCAGGCGGACAGGACAGTCTCGGATGCAGGAGCGGTGGCAGCGATCCCAGCAGATCTTCCCTGAAGCGGTTTGGTGTGGATCTCCTCCGGCCGGGTTGTGATGAGCTACCCATGCCAGAGGCCGCGGTGGTGGTGGCGGCGGCGGCGGCGGGAGCACCGGTGGGGGGAGGGGCTGCGGCAGCGGCGGGAGAGTGCAATGCAGTAAAACTGTCCAGTCGTTGCGATGTTCCAGTGATAGCGATGGCCGAGCTCTGTCTGAAGAGCAGGCTGCAATGCTGGGGTCCCCAGCCTCCCGGGGCGAGAGTCAGAGACCCACTGCAGATCTCCCTTGCAGAGGGCTTCAGACACCGGGTTGCCCGGTCGCCATCTTGCCGCCGGCTCTCCTCTGAATCTTTTTTAGGGTTTTAATGACTATAATATAATTTTTGTCATTCATATAAATTTTATAGTCAACTTATTTGAAAAAATATTATTAAGAAAATATTTTCATATACTTAAATTGTAAATTAACTTTTGGTGAATTTCCACTTTAGTGCAATTGAATCTTGCTGTCTAAGAGCCTATTGTGTACCTTCCTGGAGTTTGTCTCACAGTTTTTGCACATTTCTTATTTGATTTATGCTTATACATTTAATGTTTGAAAATCATAAATGAGAATCTTCTTTTTCATTTCAATTTTCAAATTTGAGATTTGTTTGTTTATATAAAAGTTATTAGATCAATTATGCATTTTGCTAATTTACTAAGTTCTCTCTCTCCCTCTCTTTCATAGTTGTAGTGATAGTGGTTGTATTACCTTATACTGAATGAATATAGATAGCTTCATTTAAAGTAAAATGAGCTTACAAGGCCCAAGTAGAAAAATTCTCTTCTTGGTTTGGCCAGGTGATATAAAATCTATTTGATGAAGCACTGTTGATGGATAGTTACCGGTGGAAAGTCTCTTCTGGAACAGTGGATCTATACCCATTAGACCCAAGCACATCTTTTTACAGCAAATACTTTATTTTGGCTTTTCTATGTTCTAGATAATATAATTTACCTACATGCATAATTTTAAGAGGAGAAATAAAATGAAAGTAATTGATGATAAAAGTATAATGCCTATTTTATTAACTATCTGATCAGGCACAGCTGCTTAATGAAAAAGGCAGATGCTTGCACATGCATGTAGATTCTCCAAAAATGTGCCCATTAAAAAATGCAGACTGATACAAGTTTGCCTTATAACTCAAGCAGTCTTGCAACAGTTCAACTGAAGGCATACATTTCTGAAATTATGAACTTCTCTTGGTAAAACTCCAAACTATTTTCCCTCTTGAGTTACTAAATAGATACATTCCTGGTGAGGGTTTTGCATAGAAAATAATTCAACAGTATTTGTCTATGGAATACATAAAATGTGATTACACGTAAATGAAAGTAGATCTAAGGGTTAGATAATTCTAGTAAGTGCATTATATAAGGAAGGATACTTAAAAATTCCACAGGCATGGACAGTTTTGGTTGTTAAGGACTGGTCCTGTACCTTTTAAGTTTTCACCTTTTCTTCACCCACTAGATTCTATAGTGTATCTCCTCATCACTGTGACAGTCATACATTTCATAATATCTCAAGAAGAAAAATAATAATTCCACAGAGACCTCCTTTAATTTCTGATATAAAATAATTCATCTCAACTAAGGGATGATAAAATTCACTAAGTTAGGAATTTAACCACTTCACCTTTCTACTCCTAATACCTTTAATTCACTCTTCCTTCCAGAAATCAACATCATCAAGACTGTCACATATACTATTTCAGATTTTGCCAGTGTCACCTGCAAAACAGCAAATATGGCATTGCTCATTATTGTAGTTTATGTGTTATCCATATTTAATACAGAAGGATGGTTTCACAAACTCTTTGCTACTTTTGAACTGCAATTATACAAGTTAGCAATACACATTCTAGAGTAAGGAAGAACAGTGTTTAAATGCCCTTTCTGATCTGTATTAACTATTTGAATAGGTTCCCTTTTTCTTTTTTCTTTTTATATTTATTTTTTATTTTATTCTATTTTTTCTTATAAACATGTGGGGTACAATTCAGAGTTAGGTGTGCAAACACTGATTATGCAGGTACCCTTGCTGATGAGGTATGTTCCTCCTTCCCCTAGCAGTTTCCCTCAACTGCCAATCCCATCTCCCCTCCCCTGACAGTTTCTCACTATTGCCAATACCTTTCTTATAGTATTATAATTGTTCAAGGTCCGCTTATGAGTGAGAACATATGGAACTCTGTTCTTTGTTTCTGTGATAGATCACTGTGTATAATCGACTCTAAATCCATCCAAGTTGTTGTGAAGTCCATATGTTTGTCCTTCTTTATGACTGCAAAGCCTCCCAACAACTACTGGGAAGAACCTATTCAGTAAATGATACTGGGCAAACTGACTGATCACATGCAGAAGATTGAAACAGGTTCCTTTTCAAGGCAAGACTTTCCTATATATGATAGAGGATTCATGTATCAAAAGCACATGTGTTTAGGAAGGTATTAGCAAGTAGTACATGCACAGTAAATATCCGTTGCTATTATCACTTGACTAGTATCTTCTACTATGACTAAGAAGAGGACTAGCTGAACAGGTTCTCACCATTTTTTTTTTGAGTTGGAGTCTCACTCTGTCGCCCAGACTGGAGTGCAGTGGCCGCTTACGGCCACCGCAGCCTCTACCTGCTGGGCTCTGGCGATCCTTCCGCCTCAACCTTCCAAGTAGCCGGAATTACAGGCACGTGCTACCATGCCTGACTGATTTTTCTATGTATTGTAGAGATGAGGTCTCACCAAGTTGCCCAGGCAGGTCTTGAACCCGCGGGCTCAGGCTTTCCCCTCACCTCAGCCTCCCAAGGCGCGGGATTACAGGCTGAGCCACCAAGCCCAGCTTCTCATCATTATTTAAAATCCATGTTACTTTAGAATCTCCTTTAGAGTTGATGTCACAATTTAACTCATCATCATCACCTCTGTTAGTGTCCCAATAAATGTTTTTTTACTTGGTTATGGGGTTTGGACTCCCATGATTCTTCATCAAAAGTTCAGCATAACTTAACTCTCAGTGATTCACCTTGTATGGTACCACGTTCAAAATCCTGTATTCTGTGAAAATTCTCAGAATGTTCCATGGAGAGCACATTTCATCCTAAACCTATGATTGGTCCACAAACTGGTGTCAGGGCAATATTGCATTATCTGGTGACCTTTATTTTCCATGTTGTATGAGATGTATCTTTCACAGTTGCACATTTTACAAAAAGTATCTGTACTGGGAGCGTGTTGTATGAGATGCATCTGTCACTGTTGCTCATGGTATAGGATGTAGTTATAACTGGATGCATGTTGTATAAGATGTGTCTTTCACTGCTTCACATTGTGTAAGAAGTGTTTACACTGAGTGCATGGTATATGAGATATGCCTTTTACTGTTGCACATTGTGCAATCTGTGTTTATAACTGGGTGCATGTTTTATGAGATCTTTTTTCACTGTTGCATGTTGTATAAAAAATGTCTGGTACCTTTCTGATGACACTCAAGCTAGAATAAGTTCCCTTCATATTCTGAAGTTCTTCATAGCCTGGAACTGACTAGGACTTACCATCTATCCTCCCAGCAGTCTCATTTGCTGCAGTTTATTGCTGAAAATCCTGATGTCCAGTGTCCCTTACCACTGACCTCCTTGTGCCGTGTAATCTTTCTTCCAAGCTTCATTCATATCCAGTTGCACAAAACTTAATTTCAATTAATTTATCACAGTTTGTTTTCATGTAGCAACTAACTCACATTTAAATAAGTTATTTATTTATTGGATATATCTCCATTGTTTACCACTTATGTTTGAGACTCTGCATTGATAAGACTCTACTGTATTTTTTTCTTCTCAAATAACTATAAAAAGGGCAAGATATTTAAAATATTTCTTGTCTAAATGACTGGACATAAAACAACATATCTTTTAAGTCTTTATATTCCCTGGCATCTAGTGCATATTGCATTGACTACTAACAGACAAATTAATTATAATGTCTTCATAGTAGCATAAATAGTATAGATGATCACCAGAAATCAATACTTTTTTTTCAGATTCTGTGTCTCTTATATTGAAGATGTTTTGGGCAACGGGACATCCCATATTCTCAATCTAGGTGATAGCTATTTCTAAGTCTAGAGAGTGGTGGGGAATGTTAGGGTGAGGGAAAACTTTTATTTGTTATCTATGTATATCTGATGAATGTGAGTTGTGGCATCCAATACGTATTGAATGCCACAACTCGCATTTATTAATTTATTTCATCTCCAGAATCACCCTATGAGGTAGGCATTAGAGATGAAAAATGAAAAGTTCCAGATAATTTTAATGAAATTCTCAGTCACACAATCAGTGAGACACACAGTAAGGATTCCAAACCAAGAGGGTCCTGTTCTTTCTACCTCTCTCTCTATATCTCCCCTACTCAGCTTCCTCACTGTCATCCAGGTAGCACAGCGACATATATAAGTCGCTTTCCACTTAAAAGGTGGAAGGTTTTAGAGGTAGAGGTAACCTGCCATTTTGTGTGTTTTTTTTGATTCTTCCAAAGGAACCACATCACAGCTACCAAGGGAGATAGGTGAAGATGTTTAGTGCTGGGTTAGGAGTATGGGACTCAAAAGTCATTCTCCACTGAGACCAGGTGTCCCAAAAGTAAAGGAGATAAATATTTTTAAAAGACCCACGATTTTCTTAATTTCAGAGGGGAAAAACAAGTAGATTATAATGAGGTGGCATAAGAGACACTGTCCTCAGAGACCAAAAAACAAGATATATTTTACCTAAAGTGAATTAGGATGCTTACTCCAGAGTTTATTTCAGAGACTGCACAACTGGAATTAACCGTAAATGATATTACAGCTGCACTGCCACTGCATATGCTATATTTTGAATTATATTTAACCCTAATATAACTCATTGGGACATTTATCTATAAGGAAAAGGAAAGGAAAAAAAGACTCAAACTCTGCTGAATGCAGATTAACTGTCATCACAGGGAAGGTGTAAAAGGTTTCAGACTTTCTACTTTTTAACAGATGTTCTATAAAATCCATTCCAACTATGCCACTTGCTTAACCTGGGAAAATTAAAGTGAATGATTTTTCTAAGAAGAATTTATGAGTTTTCATCTGCTTTTATCTGGGGAATTTAAGTATTGACCAAGAACAAGCAAAAGGATCAAATTGAAACCTAACAAAAGATAAGGAAAAGATATAAAGAGTTACCTTACTGACAAAAAAAAAATCACAATCCTGTTATCTCCTTATGCACTTATCTACCCAAGGGTCGAAGAGCACTGAGTAGCTAAGAAAGTATGTTAAATAAATGCTAAGTCCATTTTTGTTACTATAAAATTTATAAGTCATTAGGACAAATGTAAGTAGGAAGTAAAATGTGATTTTAAAGATTTTTTTAAACACTAGAAATATCTCAGAAAATTTCAGTATTATTTTAGAAACCTTTAGAAATTAAAAACCCAGATCAAGAATCACTGGACTAGAGGGTTGTCTGAAAAATCTCAGCAGGGGGAGGGAAAGTATTACAGAACATAAGAAAACATAGAGTTCAGAGTGTAGAGGGAAACAGAAGCAAGTATTCACAGCCCAAGATGTGAAAAAATGATATTTTACATCATTCAAGTTAATTAATGTAAATTCCAAGAAAGACATGTTTTAACAAATTTAATTATATATTTCTTTTTCTTCAGGAGATATAATGCTGATTTTAGTGTAACTAAATGTATTCTACAAGCACTCTGTATTAGTACTCACAACTATTATTGACAAGGGCCATTCTAAATCATCCCAAATGTTAAGAGAATGGGACTTACATCTGCTGGGTATTAATTTAGAGAACATTAGGCTAACTTTGTGACTTTGTGTAAGTTAACTTTCTGAGTTAACTCACATTTCCCCTCTCCAAAAAGGGATGATAACCTGCATATCACATAAAATTTAAATACAATTTTACAGGGAAAACACTTAGGACAGTGCTTGTGGGGCATAGTGAATCCTTAGTAGATTTTAGTGCATTTCGAACTTGTTTTTTTATTTATTATTACTTTCTTTGTGTGCTTGGTTTGTTTAGGCATTTTATTCTTTTCACTATTTGTTAAAGTAACGTTCAGGGAAACTTCCTGTTTAGAGATGAGAGAAAAACATCCATTCATTCTTTTTCTTTTCTTTTCTGGAAATTCTGTTCTATGATGTTCAAACAGTAAGATAACTCCAAGAAAGAGCATCTAGGCTGTACATTTGTGCCAGTGAAATACAGAGAGAAGCGATATTTTGCTGACAAACAAAATAATTTAGCATCAGGAGACCTATATTCTAGCCCAGAATTCACCACTGATTAGATGAAACACTCCACATTATGCTGACTTCATCTCACAAAAGATATTTGTAATAATACTCTTAGGATATTTCATGGCTAACTTTCACTATTGGTGATAAGCCTCATATAAGAAAACAGGTGCAATGATACTTTGAAACTGTTAGTATTTCATTAAAATACCAGGTTTTATTACTGATTGAGATATCAAGCTCTTATCTCAAGAACACTGAGCTATGGCAGTGACTGTGAGAAGGGAGTCAGCTCCTGCCCACTCTTCTCCCCTGCTGTGTACAGTAGACCCTTTATCGCCAATGTCAGCAAAGGTACCGGGTAATTTTGACCCCATGTTTTAATTTTAGACACTATCAAATAACTTCTTTATGTGATGGATGACGAATTTACCTTTGTCTTACAGTCTGAGCCATATTTTGTTAACTAGCCCAGTACATTTTCTTTTTTGTTCAATAATCTGAGGATGAGGAAGGATGAGGAATTTCAGTAGAAGCAAAGATGGGTTCCAGTGAAGCTGTGGTTTAAACTCTGACTTGGAAGATCTAGTCTGAGTGTGTATTCTAAGTTTTTTATTTGCTTGTTTGTTTTTCTTTTGCTATCCTATATTTGCCTTTGTTATGCCTTAAAAGGAATGAATCTACTTCCATTTTGCTTACATGGTCTTAAATTATTCAGTTTCATAGCTGAAAAACTCCAAATGTTACTTCTGATGTTTCCTGGTTCTCTTGTGAGCTTGTGAATCTGAGTTAGGGATTTTCACATGCTTGGCTAGTTTTGTCATTTTCATCAGGAATATTTACTAATTCTTACAATTCGATTCTCTAAATATTAGAGTGAATTACTGGCATAATTAATATTTAATTTATTCCCCTTTTTCCACTGTGGATTTTGATTCTAGGAAATTGAAGTGTGATTTGTACTCTATAGCTTGCATGGGAATATTCTCTCTTTCCTTGGCCATACATTTAAAATTTCTCCATCCACCTCAGGAGATTCAACTATTTTCTTTGCATGCCACTATTGAATAATTTTACTAATTTTCAATATTTTAAATATATTCCATTAGTACTGAGGAAGAATTGTCAGATATCTGAATTTATTCTGTTATCCTTCTCCAGAAATTGTGTCTGGATAATATATTAATATATCAATTAATTTATTTATAATACATAATTAGGAGAACCACATATTATGAACAAGATCTTTTAATTATTCAATAAATGTTTAATGCCAAAATGATCATAGTTGATGGATACTATATCACTTTCCTCAAGGTCATTAGTTAGTAGACAGCACACTAGTACTCAGAAACAAGTCTTTTGAATTGACCTCAGATCCAACACACTTTTTTTTTTTTTTGAGTTGGAGTCTCACTCTGTCGCCCAGACTGGAGTGTAGTGGCCGCTCCCGGCCACCGCAGCCTCGACCTGCTGGGCTCTGGGGATCCTTCCGCCTCAGCCTTCCATGTAGCTGGAACTACAGGCACGTGCTACCACGCCTGGCTGATTTTTTGATTTATTGTAGAGATGAGGTCTTGCCTGCCCAGGCGGGTCTCGAACCCACGGGCTCAGGCAATCCACTCACCTCAGCCTCCCAAAGGCACGGGATTACAGGCTGAGCCACCGAGCCCAGCTTGATCCAACACACTTTTTACTATGATTTTCACTTTTCATTCTTCTATTAGAATTTACATATTTAGTTAAAATACATTTATATCTCCAACATGCATTCATCTGACCAAATTCCGGGTCCATCTTCTTTTTTATTGCAGAACAAATGATCAGTCACATGAAAGAGATCCGAGGAAGAAATCAAACAGAAGTGAAAGAATTTATCCTCTTAGGACTCTCAGACAATCCGGATCTCCAAGGTGTCCTCTTTGGATTGTTCCTGTCAATCTATATGGCAGCCATGGTGGGTAATTTGGGGATGATCGTGTTGATTAAGATTGACCCCTGTCTCCACACCCCGATGTATTTCTTTCTCAGCAGCCTCTCCTTTGTTGATGCCTCTTACTCTTCTTCTGTCACTCCCAAGATGCTGGTGAATCTTGTGACTGAGAATAAGTCCCTATCTTTGAATGGTTGTGCTGCCCAGTTCTACTTCTTTGGCTCCTTCTTGGAGATGAATGCTTCGTGTTGGCCATGATGGCATATGATCAGTATGCAGTCATTTGGAACACACTGCTATACCCCACCATCATGTCTGAGATAATTTGCTTCTTACTAGTAGCTACCTCATTCCTAGCAGGCTTTGGAAATGCAGCCTTACACGCAGGGTTGACTTTCAGATTGTCCTTTTGTGGCTCTAATAGGATCAACCATTTCTACTGTGACACCCCACCCCTTCTCGAACTCTCTTGCTCTGATACCTACATAAATGGCATTGGGATCATGGCTTTCTCCAGTTTTAATGTCATCAGCTGTGTTACAATTGTCCTCATTTCCTACCTGTGTATCCTCATTGCCATCTTGAGGATGCCTTCATTAGAAGACAAGGACAAAGCCTTCTCCACCTGTGCCTCTCACCTCATGACTGTCACCATATTCTTTGGGACAATTCTTTTCATGTACTTGCATCCAACATCTAGCTACTCTATGGATCAAGACAAGTTTGTTGCTGTCTTTTATACAGTAGTAATCCCTATGCTAAATACCCTCATCCATAGTTTGAAAAATAAGCATGTGAAAGAGGCCCTAAAGAAGGTCTAACAGAAGCACATTTTATAAAGCCATGCTACCATTTGTTACGTAGGTGAAAATGTATGCTCATATTAATTGATTGCTTTAGCTTTTTCTCTGTATCAAAGTAAGTTATTTAAAATGAAGCACACTTCTTAATCTCATAGAAACTAAGTATATTTACAATGGGTCCATCTGATCAATTAATATAGTGGATAAAATGGTGTCTGGCAAATGTCTCAGAACACTTGGAATTGGATAATCTGAGCTTAAGTGTCTATTTCAATATGTAGTTTATGTGAATCTCAGTTTTATTATATATACTTTGGTTTCTTTGGTTGGGTTCCAGGCAAATAGTCTATTCTAGGCAAAGAGACTCTGAGGAAGACATTTATATGCAGGAAGTTTATGGGAGAGTGTTCCGGGGCAGGGAGAGGGGGATATTGTGAGGGAAGCAGGATTGCACAGAAGGAACTGAATTGTGAGAAAGCTGCAAGAGAGGACTCAGCCAATTCCACATGATGTTCTGGAGCTGAAATGGTCCTTCAGAGGTATCCCAAATTGAGTAAAAAGGGCCAGGTGTTTGTATCTCCACAATGGCCTGTTTGGGATGTTAATTACCATGTTGGAGAGGGTATTATGAGCAAGACAAGGCAGGGAAAATTCCAAGAGTGTAAGTCAGGTGTCAACTGCCAGGTGCCCATACACCTGGAAGCCGGAATAATGGACACTTCAACCTGATAGGCAAATCTGCATAATGTGTCCAATATCCACAATAAATAATAACACTCATCCTCTCACATGAATGTGAAGAGTAACAAATAAAAGATGTGAATGAGTTCTCTCAGGTATTATAGTACTATGAAAACCACAACAATAATGGGGGAATATTGTACTTATTTTTGAATTAAGTAGAATTTCTTTTTTTTTTTTTGTGAGTTGGAGTCTCACTCTGTCGCCCAGACTGGAGTTCAGTGGCACGCTCCCGGCCACCGCAGCTTCGACCTGCTGGACTCTGGCGATCCTTCTGCCTCAGCCTTCCAAGTAGCTGGAACTACAGGTGCGAGCTACCACGCCCGGCTCATTTTGATTTATTGTAGAGATGAGGTCTCGCCAAGTTGCCCAGGCAGCTCTCAAACCTGTGGACTCAGGTAATCCACTCACCTCAGTCTCCCAAAGCACGAGATTACAGGCTGGGCCACCAAGCCCGGCTTAATTAGAATTTCTTAGTGGTAGTAATCAATGTGTTTTAACTTTTTATCTCTACTTCTTCTAAGGTTTCGCATAGCTTTCAATAAACATTTGTGAAATTAAATTAGCTGTTTACTGCTTACTGTAGTGGGGGGAACTATCAATGTTGGAACAAAATGAGACAATGGAATTCTTTGACGAGATGGAATGTTGAAGGATGGCTAAGTAATGATTTGGAATTAGGTAAATGTTTAGTCATATTTCTTTTTATTCTACCATCCACTGTAGACCATAAGGGAGAACATCAGTGCTCTGCATGTTCTATCTCATTTCTGAAAAATTTGTTAGAAACCATAAAGGAAGGGTTATCTCATTCTGAGTCCCTTGAACGTTCCCCTCATACCCCTATAACTTCTTTCAACTGTTAACCAAGGTTTCTCTCAAAGATATCCAAAACTGTATCATGCTTTTCACTCTCCTTCATGTTTCCTTTTATTCTAGTTTATCTACTGTAATATTCAGCCTTTAATCTCCTTCTTAATCATCAATCCAAGGAAAGTGAACCTTTATGATTTTTCATCACTACTCTTTATTTATTTATTTTTTTGAGTTGGAGTCTCACTCCATCGCCCAGACTGGAGTGCACTGGCATGCTCACAGCCACCCTAGCATCGACCTGCTGGACTCAGGAAATCCTTCCACCTCAGCCTTCCAAGTAGCTGGAACTACAGGTGCATGTTACCATGCCCGGCTAATTTTTTGATCTATTGTGGAGATGAGATCTTGCCAAGTTGCCCAGGCTGGCCTTGAACCTCTGGGCACAGGCAATTATCTCAACTCGGACTCCCAAAGTGCTGGGATTACAGGCTTGAGCCACCATGCCCATCCAATCACCACTCTTAGGTTTACATTTCACTCATTACTCAGCTGAGATTCCATGGTCTAGACTATGATGGCACACTGTCACTCACCCTCAATTCTGACTGCTTTCCCTCCAGTCTATTCATCTGTCTAAATACCAGCTTAGTTAAACTCAATTGTTGCTTGGCTGTGCCTCCACTTAAACTGCCTATTTCATTCTACTTTCAGTTGCTGATATTACCTATAATTTATCTTCCAAACCACAAAGATATGATTATACCCATATTACCACCTCTAAATCTTCCCATATGACATTTCCTGTCTTTATAGATACTGTGTCTTTGCTTTTACCTAAGACCAACTCTTTCACTTCTTTGAACTTTCCATCAACTTTACTTCAAATATTGTATCCATACTTTACCCAAGCATTAGCATCTCCAGCTCCACTGTAATATCCTGATTTGTTGACATTGTCTAATATCACGTTTCTTAATAATTTCCTTGACTAAAAGTCCCAACAGTCACTAGCTTATTAATTTATCTCTACTTGCTTTAAAACTAAACTTTAAATAAAAATGACTGCTCTTTACCTCGGCTTATGCATATACCATTTACTTCATACAATTTCCAGTTGTGTTTCTGTAACATCTCTCCATCGAACCTAATCTTGTCAAGGACACATGATACTTCAATGCTACGCATTCAAAGATTACTTTTCTGTGTCACTTTGACTTGATATCTCAGGAAGATTTGCCACAATTAATTCCTTGACTTACCTTGACACATCCCATTCTAGTTTTCTATATCACTCACTCTTTAGTATTTATTTTTTCTTCAATTCCTATCTCTTCCCAGCTAACTTTTATGGCTCTACCCCCTTCTCATGCTAGTCTCCAAATCTTGGAGGAAATTTCTTAATTCTTAATGTCTGGTTCTCCATCTTCACCCAATCTTTAGGTAATCTAAGAAATGTGTAATAATTGTAAAATCTGTATCTTTAGACTTGAATTCTCACCTGGGTTCCAGATTCATACATTAACTTAACAACCCGGCATCTAGAACTTTGGACACATGAAAATATCAATAAAGTAGTTTTCCCTATTTAGTTGTTACTCTATAAATTAATAGCACCCCCTTTATACTACTAGAGGGAACTATACCTTAGAGACATACTTAAATGTGATTGAGTTTAAAATAGTCTTTTCAGTGGCTGCAGATCTCACCTTTATGTTAATATGACTAGTCTCAGTGTCCTTGGCAATTGTTAGGGGAGGGAGGGAGGGAGGAAGAAGAATGGGGGCGTGTGACAACACAAAACGTACCTGGTCCATTACCAGGGGAAGAGAGTGCCACCCAGAAGACCAAACTTTGCCTGCGTATGGTATACTTATGTAGTAAATCTTCACTTGTACCCCACGCTCTATAATAAATAAATAACTTACAAAAATTATTCTCTATGTTAAGTTACAAATTGTATTTTAGGTTACATGTTTTTTAGTTTTTGCTTTGAACAAGAAAATGGGCAGTAATTCAAAAGATATTTGTTGAAGAGTTTGTATATCACAGGTATGGGAGATATAGCAGGTAAAAAATAAAATTCCATATCTCATTAAAATTATTTTTCAGTGAAGAAGATTTTATTATCTACATCGAATGCATTATGAACACATACATATATGTGTGCATTTGACATGAAATGAGTGATGCTTTGAAGAAAACCAAAGCAGACAACAGAATAGGGAGTGGTTGAGTCAGAGAGGAGCTCTCTGTGAAAATAGCATTTGAGTAAGGCCTGAACAGGGATAATACATGTAAGTGCTTGTGGAAGAGTTTTCTGAGTGTACGCATGGTAAATACAAAGGCCCTGAGGCAAGATGCTCTTTGTTTTGTTAAAGGGATTGCAAGAAGACAAATGTACATGAACTAGAGGGACCAAATGAAAGGAGGGGACGAACTGGGATAAGAAAGATGCTGGGAAAGGGCAGCAGATCACACAATGCCTTTACTTTTTTCCTATCACCCTTTAATAACTGCCTCCTCCCAACTCCAGACAGCAAGTTGCATGGAGGAATGGAGACGATTAACTTTGCTGGCTCCTCTACCAGAACCAAGGATAGTGTCTGCTCAATCAAGCAAATTTATTAATTTTGTTGAATAAATAACTTAATGAAGTTAGGACTATATTCTCGTAGAAATGAATATGGATTGCATTTTTAATGGAATTCTGAAAGCCAGAGGCAGAAACTGGTCTACCTTGTGCCATTTAATTAACTACTGTGATCAATGAAGGCTCAGGGTCATGAAATACTTCTTGTTCTTTTCTAAATTCTTAAGCTACTCTCCCAGGTATAAGTGATTCACTGGGGAAAGGTAGTTCAATTATCTCAGGACAAAACAAAATTCACTTTTTAATTGTGATTAGTATATCTCAGACTTTAAACATTTTCGTCTTTTGCAGAGACTAAATCTCAAGAGAATGATCATAGCCTTAGTAAGACTAATCCTCCACCCTGGATTCAGAAGAAGCACATTTTGTTGAGTTCATTGACCACATCTAAATTCTGCCATAGCTGATTCCTTTATGTCAGTTGAATAATTTTTCAAAGTTATTTACCTGACCGTTGGAAACAGAAAACCTGTATTTTTTTTTTTTTTTTTTTGAGTTGGAGTCTCACTCTGTCACCCAGACTGGAGTGCAGTGGCTGCTCCTGGCCACCGCAGCCTCGGCCTGCTGGGCTCCGGCGATTCTTCTGCCTCAGCCTTCGGAGTACCCGGAATTACAGGCATGCGCTACCACGCCCAGCTGATTTTTTGATTTATTGTAGAGATGAGGTCTCTCTGCCCACGCGGGTCTCGAACCCATGGGCTCAGGCAATTCACTCACCTCAGCCTCCCAAAGGCGCGGGATTACAGGCTGAGCCACCGAGCCTGGCGAAAACTTGTATTCTTAAAAAAATGAATAAAGCAAAAAAGTAAACTAACAATTCCTTCTACTTTCAGTGACTATTAATTAAGGATAAAAGGTAAGATTATTTTATTTATTATAAATATGTTCAGATGTAGAAAATTTCAAGAGAACTTAAGAAATAGTAAAAATTTTAGAGTACACATGTGAAATAGAAAATATTTGAAACATTGAATTTAATGTTACCAACTAAGCTATCAAAATTGATTATTTTAGAAGAAAATTTAGGATCATTAGAAATAAGTTAAAAAATTTATAAAATGTTCAACATACCCATAAATTTACATACATGAAAGCACATTTACATGTACATTACATGAATGCATATAGTATAAAAAATGAAAATTTAATAAATTTTGTGTATAAAAAGAGTGAAAACACAGGACATATTTAATTATCTCTGAAGGGCATTCAAAAAAATATTTTTATGATATTAGATGCAGAAATTGAGAAATTGGTGGCAATTGTCAGCCTGTGTGTGTGTGTATGTGTGTGTGTGTGTGTGTGTGTGTGTGTGTGTGTATTTATATATATACACACACACATATATATTAATATACCCCCAAACACATAGAATTATGTGTATTATATAAAAATGTCATCCATTATGTCAGTTTATCAATTTGTTGCATATATAATATGTTTATATATATGCAAAAAAGGAGACTTAAAGAATGCATGTAAATTTTCAAAAGTGGTTATTTAACAGGATAGAATTTTAACTGATTTTAAGGATTGGAAGATCAGTTACAAAGAACTTCCAATATGTTCTCAGAATGTCTTAGAAGTAACTTTATAATAGAAAATGAACTATTTAATTTCCTGTGTTTCATTTGTATTATTTCTTTCTTTTTTCCTTCCTCCCTCCCTCCCACCCTGTCTTCCTTCCTTCCTTCCTTCCTTCCTTCCTTCCTTCCTTCCTTCCTTCCTTCCTTCCTTCCTCTTCCTCTTCTCTCTTTTTCTCTTTCTCTCTCCCTCTTTATTCCTTTCTATTGTGGTAATCTAAGGAAAAGATGACACTGATTTAAGACTTCCTGGTAGGGATGAAGCTGATAGAGATAGCTTAGAACACAGATCTTTTTAAAGAAAAGACAACAGAATCATCTGATGGGTTGGTTATGAAGTATGTGAGAAAGACAAGAGATACTTTATCCCCTATCTGTCTATCTATCTATATATCTAATTTCATCTGAGCAAGTGAAAATGTGGGACTGTCATTGGCTTAGAAAGAAAATGCTATGTTTGGAGCAGATTAGGGGAGGGCATGAGGAATCCTATTTTGGTCATGCTGAGTTGCTATGTAATATCCCTGTGGAGATGTAAGCAGTTGAATTATAAGTCTGGAGTCTGGAAAAAAAGGACAAGGCTGAATGCATGAATTCAGAAGGTATAGGTATATATATGGTATTTAAAACCACAAGATAGAATAAGATCATCAAAGTAAATTGGAGATGGAGAAGGGGGAAGATCAAAACAGAATCCTGTGCTACTTGAATATAAATGTACGAAAGAAGAGCATGAAGACAAGGAAGACTGAGGAAGATCAATCCATGTGGCAGGAAAAACTCAGAGCCTGATGTTTTGGAGGAGTA
>NW_007246684.1:50321-132303 GCF_000164805.1 Carlito syrichta | reverse complement strand
CAGTCTCTGTCATGCATGGTGACCCTGTCTCTGCACCCATCCCAACAGGGAGTCTGGGTTCGAGGTATAGGTCGTCTGTGCCACTCTGGAGATTAAGGTGGGAGCATGGCCAGAGCTTGCGATGTCAAGGCTGGTAGTGAAAGTCAGTCGTGTCTCTGGGCCCCAGCCTCGGCCACAGAAGCAGACCCTGTCTCCAAAACGTCAGAATCGCACACAGATTCTCAACAGTTCATGGTGTGTTCACAGGGAGTCTGGGTTCGAGGTATAGGTCATCTTGGCTACTGTGGAGGCTAAGGTGGCAGCATTGCCAGAGCTCACAAAATCGAGGCTGGCAGTGAATGTTGGTCATGTCTCTGTGCCCAAGCCTGTGCCACAGAAACAGGCCCTGTCTCCAAAAACATCAGAATCGTACACAGATTCTCAACTGTGCATCGTGTGTCTACAGGGCGACTGATTTTAGAGTCAGGAAAAATGGGATAGGGTGGGAAGAAATGTTAGTGGTTGAAAGATGTGCCCCTGTCCTTTCTTGGTGGAAGGTGCTTATTGCCTAGTCAGACGGTCAGCCTGTGTGGGGCACATTTCTTACCTCGGAGAGGAGAGCTAGCAGAAATCTGGCCAGGGAGCTGAAAGTGGGGTCAGACACTTATGGGGGTTGGGACTGGAAGGTGCCAAAGTGGGGTCAGACACTTATGGGGGTTGGGACTGGAAGGTGCCGAGCTTGGGGGACCCTCACTTGTGGGGGTGATTGGGGGGGATTACTGAGGACAGAAGTTTTGCAGGAAAATGTATTTTCCTCTTCTTTCTTTCTTTCTTTCTTTCTTTCTTTTTTTCTTTCTTTCTTTCTTTCTTTCTTTCTTTCCTTCCTTCCTTCCGCCCTCCCCCTCTCTCTCTTCCTTCCTTCCTTTCTTTCTTCCTTCCTTTCTTTCTTTTTCTTTCCTTCCTTCCTTCCTTCCTTCCTTCCTTCCTTCCTTCCTTCCTTCCTTCCTTCCTCTTCCTCTTCTCTCTTTTTCTCTTTCTCTCTCCCTCTTTATTCCTTTCTATTGTGGTAATCTAAGGAAAAGATGACACTGATTTAGGACTTCCTGGTAGGGATGAAGCTGATAGAGATAGCTTAGAACACAGATCTTTTTAAAGAAAAGACAACAGAATCATCTGATGGGTTGGTTATGAAGTATGTGAGAAAGACAAGAGATACTTTATCCCCTATCTGTCTATCTATCTATATATCTAATTTCATCTGAGCAAGTGAAAATGTGGGACTGTCATTGGCTTAGAAAGAAAATGCTATGTTTGGAGCAGATTAGGGCAGGGCATGAGGAATCCTATTTTGGTCATGCTGAGTTGCTATGTAATATCCCTGTGGAGATGTAAGCAGTTGAATTATAAGTCTGGAGTCTGGAAAAAAAGGACAAGGCTGAATGCATGAATTCAGAAGGTATAGGTATATATATGGTATTTAAAACCACAAGATAGAATAAGATCATCAAAGTAAATTGGAAATGGAAAAGGGGGAAGATCAAAACAGAATCCTGTGCTACTTGAATATAAAATGTACGAAAGAAGAGCAGGAAGAAGGAAGGAAGACTGAGAAGGATCAATCCATGTGGCAGGAAAAAACTCAGAGCCTGATGTTTTGGAGGAGTAGAGAAAAAGGATTTAAGGAATTGTAAGCAATAAATTGTGTCAAATGCTATATTGAAAGATCAAGAAAGATGAGGCCTGAGAATTCACTTTTGGATTTAGTCACATAAAGGCCAATGGTGTCCCTGGCAAGAGCAGTTTTTAGGGAGTAAAGGGGAAAAGACTTGGTTAGAATGGGCTAAGGGAAAACAGAAAGTACAGGATTCAGTATGAAAAGTATATATAATTGTGCTAATATATTTAATTGCCAAGGAGAATGCAAAGGGATCAGAGTACAGGTAACAAAGGTAGTAGGATCAAGAAAGGATGAGAGAAATTTAAGAAGTAGGATTGGATATGAACAAATGAGGGTCAATTATCAAAGACTCACATACTACACATACACACAGACACACACAAACACATACTACACACATACTACTCACACATAATACACACACACATACATACACACATACTTAGAGTTTATTTAAGGTATATTTTCTTTTTTATTTCAATACGAAAGTTAAAGTTGTAATACATAGACTCTCAGACCATCTTAGAAGTAACCTTATAGTAGAAAATGGACTATTTAATTTCCTGTGTTTTGTTTGTATCCTTCATTTCCTTTTTCCTCCCTCTCTCCTTCCCTTCCTTCCTTCTTTCCTTTCCCTCTTCTCTCTTTCTCTCTCTCTCTCTTCCTTTCTTTATTTCTTTCAATAAAATTGATCATGTATATTTGAGGTTTACAGCATGACACATAGATATTGACACATAGATGTTTATGGGTAATAAATACAATGGTTACTATATTGAAGCAGACTGACATATTCATCATGGTTTCTTTCTTATCCCATTAACTGAACGGTATATTCAAAGACAGAGATATGAGCAACTTTACAATAGTGTCTGAATTTATTCTCCTGGGATTCAGGGATCATCCAGAATTATAATGTCTTCTTTTTGTGGCATTTCTAGTCATCTATATGATCACCATTGTGGGAAATCTTGGCATGATCCTATTAATCAAGTTTGACTTACGTTTCCACACCCCATGTACCTTTTCCTCAGTAACTTGTCCTTTGTGGACTTCTGTATTCTTCTGTAATTGTCCCTAATATGTTGGAAAAGTTCTGGGTAGAGAAACCAGTCATTTCATTTAATGAATGTGCCACTCAATTCTTCTTTTTTGGTTCTTTTGCTGGAGTCGAGGGTTTTCTGCTAGCCGTAATGGCTTATGACCGTTATGTGGCTATCTGCAAGCTGCTGCTTTACACCATCCTCATGTCCCCCAAACTCAGTGCTCTCCTTATATTGGCCACATACCTTGCAGGCTTTATAAATGCTGCCATTCACACTGGCTTCACCTTCCAGCTGTCTTTCTGCTGTTCCAACATCATCAACCACTTTTTCTGTGACACTCCACCTCTCCTGAAACTCTCCTGTTCCGGCACACATGTCAATGAGGTTGTCATTTTTGCTTTTGCCAGTTTTAACGAATTGAGTTGCCTCCTAATGATTCTCATTTCCTATCTAGAATTGAGGATTCATTCACAAAGCCTTCTCCACCTGTGCTTCCCACTTAATGGCGGTCACCATCTTTTTTGGGACAATTCTGTTCAAGTATCTGCGCCTCAGCTCCAGCTACTCAATGGATCAAGACAAAGTGGTATCTGTGTTTTACACTGTGGTCATCCCCATGTTAAATCCTCTCATCTATAGTCTTAGAAACAAAGAAGTCAAAGCTTCCTTAGTTAAAATTTTTAAAACAACCTCTAGTTACTTTTCTACTTAGAGTTCTTAGATTTTAGGACTCTTAGGGAACTTATAAATGACCAAATTTACTTTCATTTACCCTGGCTCCATTTCACTGTCAGGAAGCGATTTTCTGATCAAAGTTAGATCAAATTTTCTAAGCATTCTGGAGATTATGGCCACTCTATAGAAATAGCACATTCCCCCTCAGAACCTAAGGACTCAAAAATATCCTAATATCACATTTCAACGCCTGTTCACAGGTATAAAGCCGAGTATAAAAGTATCTGAGACAGAGAAAGACTGAAAGGCAAAGCGAATAATTCTATCTTCCGCATTTGATGGCTCCTGGACTGGAAGGTGGTTGCTCTGACAAAGGAGTAATGAGGAATATGCTAAATCAGAATATGTCCAAGGATTGAAACAGGAATTGCAAACTATATCCTGTCCTTATTGAACTAGAGAGAAGCATCAGAACTAAATCCTGAGAGAAGTCTGAAGTCAAGTGCTCCTAATTTGGACAATAACTCTGGATTCCTGCTGGAATGAGAGGAACAAACTCAAGATCAATATTAAAATAAAATATGAAGTAAGAACATCAAGAGTTATGGAGTGGAAGTTTCTGGGGTTGGGAAAGAGTTATTCTGCATAATTATACAACACAAAATTTCAAGGTATTTGCCCCTTCAATAAGTAAGACATTTAACCCTGAACAAGGGTAAGATGAAAAATCTTTGTCTAAAGTCTTGACAAATAAATATACATATATATTTTCTGCCAGCTGCAGTTTGATTTGGGTAAGTTCAGGATTTTTAGCTGACTTTTTATATCTCCCAGTAGAACTGAATTTTCTTTAAAACTAGAGATCATAAACATAGAAAAAATAAATGTTTTCCACTTGTGGGAATTGGATAAAATGCAATTTTCTGCCATCTTGTGGATCCACTCTAAAAAAGGGCAGCACGAAGCCTTTCAGAAAGATTGATTGTCATCTAAATAGCAAAGTGGCAACCTGAAAATGCCTAAGAAATCATTTTGTACTGTCATTTCCAGGTCTGAGAAGAATGATGTTGATAATTTGATGGGTATTGTGCTGAATTCATAGATTGAGTTGGGTAGGATAAACACCCTGACAATATTGATTCTTCAAATCCATGACCAAGGGTTGTTTTTCCATTTGTTTGTGTGTTCTTTGATTTCTTTGACCAGTGTTTTATAGTTTTCATTTTAAAGGTCTTTGACTTCTCTGGTTAGGTAGATGCCAGGGTATTTTACTTTTATTTTTTATTTTTGTGGCTACTTTGAATTGGATTGTGTTTTTATTTGGTTCTCTGCTTGTTTATTGCTGGTATACATAAATGCAGTTGGAGTTTGTACCCCAAAACTTTCCCAAAGTTTTTTTTTACCAGTGCAAGGAGATTTTTGACGGACTCTCCTGGCTTTTCAATGTGTTGTATCATATCATCCACAAAGAAGGATAGCTGAACTTCCTCTTTTCCTATTTGGCTACTCCTGATTTTCTTCTCTTGCTCTAGCAAGGACTTACAGCACTATGTTGAACAGGAGGAATGAGAATGGGGAGCCTTGTCTTTTCCCGTTTTCAGGAGAAATGCTTCCAACTTCTTCAGTTGAGCAATATGTGACTGTGGGTTTATTATAGATGGCTCTTACTATTTTGAGAAATGTTACTTTTATGCTTAGATGTTTAAGTGTTTTTATCAAGGGATGTTGGATTTTGTCCTAAGCTTTTTCTTTGTCTAATGGTATAATCATGTGATTTTATTTTTACATCTATCAATGTATTGAATTATGTTTATGGTCTTGTGGATGTTGACCAAGCCCTGCATCCCGGGAATGAAACCTACTTGGTCACGGTGGATGATTTGAGATGTGTTCTTGGATCCAATTTACTAAATCTTATTGAGAATTTTTGCAACTATGTTCATCATGGAGGTTGGTCTATAATTTTCTTTCCTTCTTGAATCTTTGCCAGGTTTGTGTATCAGTGTGATGTTAGCTTCATAAAATGATTTTTGGAGAGTTACATCTTTCTCAATTG
Source organism: Carlito syrichta (assembly GCF_000164805.1). Classification (NCBI taxonomy): domain Eukaryota; kingdom Metazoa; phylum Chordata; class Mammalia; order Primates; family Tarsiidae; genus Carlito; species Carlito syrichta. Next base: position 126,869 of record NW_007246684.1, on the reverse strand, counting down.
CCCTGAATACTTTTGATAAGATTGATATCATCTTCTCCTTGTATATTTTGTAGAATTTAGCTGGAAATCCATTGGGTCTGGGACTTTTTCTGGTAGGCAGATTTCTTATGATGGAATCTATTTCCTGGATTGTTATTGGTCTGTTTAGTGTTTCAATGGAAAACAGTATGGCAGTTTCTCAAAGAACTAGAAATTGATCTTTCATATAATCCAGAAATCTCTTCCTGAGAACATATCTGAAGGGACACAAATTGTTCTGCAAAAAAAGGCTCCTGCACATTTATGTTTATTGTTGCACTAATCACAATAGCAAAAAATATGGAACCCTACTGTTCATTAAAAGTGAACTGGAAAAAGAAAATATGGTACATATACATGATGGAATATTATGCAGCCATAAAGAACAAAATCATGGAATTCACAGCAAATTGGATGGAGGTGGAGACAATCATCTATCACAGAAACAAAGAACCAAATATCACATATTCTCACTCATACGTGGGACCTGACCATTAATCAAAATAGCACAAGAGAGGGATCAGCAGTCATGAGTCACTGCCAGGAGGTGGGGGAGGCATGGAACAACAGAAAGGGTACCTGGTCCTAAATCAGGGGAAGTGAGGACCAGGTGGAGGTCCAAACTTCACCTGCATGTGAAATACTTATATACCTAATCCTGACTTGTAGCTCACATCTCTATAATAAAATAAAGTTATATAAAAAAGAAATCTTTTTTGGAGATTTAGCACACTGTCTTTGATGAGAAATTAAACCTACTCCTTATATTTTACTCTTCTTTATTTTGCTTTTCAAATATTGCCTAGTGAAAATGCATGATTTTCTTGCTCAACCAACGATTTCACCCATCTGCCATTATTTTTCTGGAGAGGCCTTAGTATTTCAAGACACAACCCAAATATTTCTCTTGTCCTTTTCAAATCAGACATTTAAATTAAATACATTTAAATTCCTGTAATTCTGTAGATGCTGTAACTTCAATAAACTCTTAGAGAAACAAATCATATAATACAATGTAATGTTTCTTGACATAGTCTGAGAGCTCTGTAAGAAATGAAACCTATTTGTATCTATCTACATGGTTTCAAAACAGGTCACCAATAAAAGCTTTAAAATTAAGAGTACCTGAGAGGGGGTAACAAGGAATTGTTAATGAGTGCAAAAATATTGTTATAAAATGAATAAAATCTAATATTTGATAACACAACAGGGTGACTATAGTCAACAATAATTTATTGTATATTTTTAATGTGATTAAGTGTGTTCAGGATGGTTTGACTGCAGCCAATTTACTGTATATTTAAAAATAACTAAAATAGTAGAATTGGAATGTTCTTACACACAAAAATGATAATTGTTTGATGATGAGTAACCCAATTTTCTTGTATGAAAGCACTTCCTAGTTAGGACCACTTGACTTCAGCACCTCTCTGAGGATTTAGTTCTGATGTGTCCTTCTAGTTCACTAGGAACAGGATAGACATTGTATGCTTGTAGTAAAATATCACATGTACCCCAGAAATATATACATTATGTACCCATAAAAATGAACAGAAGAAGAAAAAGAAGAGAAAACATTAAGAAGAATAATCCTAGTTGGAAGTAAGGAGTGATGGAAGACAAAAGCGTTGCTCTGGCATCTGAAACTGAAAGTATTCAAATAATCTCAATTTTAAAACTTCAGTGTTACAAATTGAAAGTCCTCCTATATCTGATTAGGTACTTTGTCTAGACAATGTTTGTTATTGTTTACAGAATTTTCACCTTACATACTAATCTTTACATATTACAAAATGATAGCTATTTTAACCTAAAATGGGTCAAATGTTCATTAGGGGTGTGTGTGTGTGTGTGTGTTATGTGTGTGTATGTGTGTGTTATGTGTGTGTATGTGTGTGTGTGTGTTATGTGTGTGTATGTGTGTGTTATGTGTGTGTATGTGTGTGTGTGTGTTATGTGTGTGTATGTGTGTGTGTATGTGCATATTTGTATATGTTTGTGTATGCTGTTGATAAGGATGGAGTCAGGAATTACCAGAATAAACTTTGCTCTACGCTGGAGAATACAGTTCACTATACATTTATTCAGTAAAATTACACATCTTGCCTACCCACTTCTCTTTTCATTGACACATTCCTAGGTAGGCAGTGATGTTTTGTGCTGTTTTGACCTCAAAACCCATGTTAAAATTATTGTTAACTCTCTTAGTTTGTGGTCTAGATACTTTCCATATTATGCAATCTGTGGGTTCCTTTAAAAGAAACATAATTACAACATTACCTGTCACAGTGCATAGAATACTGCTAATAGAAAGACAGAAGTATGGCCAGTGCATTTTGCATAATGGGACAATACTGCCTGATATTACATTAACAGTGACTGATTTGGGATTGCTGTTCACATAATGAAATGGTCAGTATTCCCCCAACTGGCTGTATAAAATTGCTATGTTTTATTTTACTAAGTCTGCTGATTGCCTACTAATTCTAATATCTTTAAAAACAAAACCCAGAAGCCAGAATATTCTTAGCATGTATGTGATATTTATATATAAATATTTGGATTAAACTATCAGCCAGATCCTCCTTATGTGCTAGAGGACCAAAAAAAAAAAAAAAAAATCAGGCAATACAGTATGACAGAAGACATGAGGTTCAGGTTCCAATCTGGAAAGGACAACACTAGCTTCTTTAATTTTTCAATGGTTTTTAGATTTGAAGGCTCATGTTTTGTCTTCTTTTTGTCTCTGTTATATTGCCTAACATGTAAATGTCACTTTTACTTATTATGCTCATCCTTCAGCATACCTGATTGTCAAGGAATACGGAATTTATGTGATGGATAGGACTTAGACAAGTAATTTTCACATGAGCCTGGGTAAAACTGCTGTTGTCCCCCATCTGCATAGAGGAACCCCATAATAAGTATTTGTCTTGACCATTCTTAGTTACCATTAAAACTTTTTATCTAACAATTTGTCAGCCTCCACTTTTTCTCTTTCTTATTATCTTTTATTTTTAAAAATTCAAGCCACATTTACACTTGTATAAAAGAGGAAATGAAATAAATAAGTTAGCTTTCTGTATATTCTAATTGAATCAATTGTTAGTTTTTTTTTCAATTTGGAACTGAACTCCCACTGCATCTAAGCTATGCCTGTGTTTGAAATGAAGAGGCATCCAAGACTTTGGCAAAGTATTTGCCAAAAATGAGATATGGTGGTAAAATTATTGAGATACAAAAAGTTAATGGAAACCATTTGAAACACACAAGCACCAATATATAAATAAATGCAAAAGCCCATGAATAGAAATTTGACTAAAATACAAAAGTACTCAAATTAGAGGTTGAAAATGTTAATATCAAAAATATAAAATAAGATACTGTGCTTATGTGTCTCCATAAGAGAGTGTTCAAAAAGACTGACACTTTCCTACATTGATATTGTCAGGAAAAATAATAATATCCACTTTTATTTTGCACCAACTTTCACCTTATATTTCCAGGGGTATTAAAAACTTGTGTACACTTTTGTATTTGACTGTTCTAGTTTTGAGAATCTGCTGAAGGCATAATAAGCAACTTGCATGAATATTTCCATGGTGATGATTGTTTCATAATTATAAAAAAGGAAACATACAATATGTGAAATACAGGTATCCCTCACTTTTCCTGGCACTATGTTAATAAACACCTGTTCATACTGGATGTATCCTTGCTTTGCATGATTCCCTGTTACTGCAGAACCATGCAAAGTGAGAATTGCCTGCACTTAATAACTGGAAAGGCACAGACATCTACCTGAATTAATGCTAGAAGCCAGCTGTAAGTAACCAGGACAACTGCAAAGGTGTGATGTCTGTGATCATAAAGAAAAGTGTGAATATTAGACACAAAATTTTTTGCAGTATGTTATGCAGGCATTAAAATGATGGTATTTCATATTAAAGAAAGGGAAAGTAATTCTGGATGGCATTTGATTTTAAAAAATGTAAGTGCTATATATAGTATGTTAATTTGTAAAACTGTATGATTGGGGAAAGTAAAACTTGTTCTTTATAACTGTGCCCAAATTTTCCATGAAAAACAATTTTACTTTTAGTATAATCCAAATCCCAGCATATACATTTAAAGAATCTTTCTATTTTGATATCAAAATTTAAATATAAAGGAAAAACAGGACCTATAACAGTCATTAAACTGGTTGGTCATCCAGTTTCCTTCTATTTCAAGCTCTTATTACTTTTCTCCTTAAAAATATTGTGTTTCTGAATAATTTAAATTTATTTAGGGGCAAACAAAGCCATGCTTATTGGTTTGTTAGGAGCTGTAGTGTGGGAACAAGTCAATGTTAAGTCCTCTTGTTTCCTCTCTTTTTATCTGGAAAACAAAATCTTGCTTTCATTTAGAAGCACATGTCTCTAGAAAAATTTTCTAAAAATAAAAGGTTTTTTTTTTTTTTCTATTTTTGAGCTTAAACATCACCATCATAGCAGCCATACTATGGAATTGAAAAGAAGTGCAAAACCAGTGAATTCCAATACATTATACTGGATACATGAGTGTTTTTTGGTGTGGATTTTACATTTACTATAGTCACATACACAAAATGAAAGCAAACAATTAAAGTGCTTTTGAGGTTGAGGCGAAAGTTGGATATTCATTTTCTGGTAGCTATTTACACATGAGTACATACAAAAAGACAGAAATAGAAAAAGATGTAAGGACAAAACTGCGGAAATCTATCTTAGTAACTGATCAGTAGCAAGCAGTCATATTTATGAGGATTTGCCTCAATTTGCTTAAATATTAAAAGGAAATGATGTACCTAAATGTGTCATATCCATATTAAGTTAGATAATGTGCTTTAAGAAAAGCTAATTTCAGAGTATCAAGCAATCTGGAATATACTTATGCTATATATTAAAGAAGTTGTTGGTTTTCCGCTGGTGGTCGCCAGAGCTGGAGCCAATGAGCAAGTGCGCAGTGCATCCCCAGCACCAGCACCCATGCTCTGCCCTTCGTGGAGCCATTCTCCTGTGGCTGCAGGGAGAGTTTGGCCAGCTCTGTGGATGCACCGTGCATAGCTATCCTCCTCCTGTCAGCATGCTGGGGCCACGCCCAGTGGTGGTGCTGCCCTAGATGGACAGCAGAGTCTGGGTTGCTGCAGAGCGCAAAGCATGGTGCCACCTTATCCTTGGCCACAGCACACAGTGACAGGGGCAGCATTGCCCTAAGAACCCACCTGCACCCACCGCGATGCCCATCATGGGGAGGACAGTGTCAGAGATACACTTTCAAGAGTCTCATCTCCTTTAAGACCTCCTGCTGCCTTCAGGTCCTTGCTCTGAACTGCAGTCCTCTTGGCTTCCCTTGATTCACCAGAGTTGACTCCTGACCCAGGCACAGCAAATTGAAAGTTTATTTTTCCAGATGTTCACTAATGTTTGTTAAATAAATAAGACTGGAAGTTCTGGTAAGATGGCGACAGCATAGGTAGACTTGTGAAATTCTCCAAACGTGAGTTCCCCAAAAGACTCTTACTTTTCTTTCCCCATCCACCAGCCCATTGCCAGCCACACTGGTCTGAGGCCCAGAGACCTTTGGTCCCATGCAGGGCTGGATATTGCAGCCCCTGCTGCTGCTGCTCCACTATATGTAACTCCCACCCATTATGGAGTCTTGGGTCTTGGCTCCCTCCCTGGCTACATCATCTCATCCAGAACCCAGAACCAAGCCACTGGTCACCCAGGGAGGCTCTGGGCACCCACCCTTCAGAGATACTGGTCCCATTTCTGGCTGAAGTATCCTGTGAGGGGCCCAAGACCACCATTGCTGATCACCACCTGCCCTTTGGAGCTTTGGAGCTCTGGAGCTCTGGGCCCACCCTGGCTGAGGCACTCAGTGTGCAATCCCATGCTTTTGTAAGGGAACAGCATATCTTAAGGAGGTGCTGCTCGGAGGCTCTCAGCTCCAGAGGAGGGAACTCCCGACCCCCTCCTCCACCCCAGCCTGCTGGTGGCACCCCGGATCTAGTGTCCAGCTGTGCAGCGGATTCCTGGTGCCTTCCACAACACCATAGTCCACCAGAGTGGATCAAACAGGAACCCAGATGAGCGGAGAGAAAAGATCCACGAAAGTGAAGCTGCCACCTCAGCCATTCTCCAGGCAGAGATTTACATTGCCCCACCCACCTTCCACCAGTCTCCACCTTGGTTCCTAAGGTAGCATCATTAAACAGGAGACAAAGTCCCTCCCCTACACTGAATCAGACAAAGGCAACTAAGCGACGCAGACCTCCCAGGCAGCAGGCTAAAAAAACAAACCCAAACTGAGTAAATCTAGCTGCCTGCACTGAAAACAATGGGGAGAGGCTGGAGATCAGAGCTGAAGAGACATTAGAAACTTAGAAAAGATTCCAGAGCTAGTCTGATCTCTTATTTGACTTTTGATTTTATCATTTTGTCTGTTTGTTTTGCTCACTTTTGTTTGCTTTCTGACTTACACGATCTGATTCATGATTTTATTGGTCTCTGTGTAGCAACCAGTATTCTTTAGGGAATTTTTCTTGCATGTTTTTTTCACTTCTCTCCGGCCTCGTGTCTCTTTTTCACCTGTTAGTTGGTATGTATGTCTGTTTTCCCTCTCACTCTTTTCTCTTTCTAACTTCCTATTGATCCTCCCTTCCTTCATTATTTTTCTTTTTTGTACCTCCTTTTTATCCAGGGACCAAACCTACATACTGCTGCACAGACAGATTGTAAGGCAGTGGGAAGTAGGTTTCGGTGTGCTCATACACCTGTTGGCAGATGCTGGAATCAGCATATAGATTCTGAATCACAGCTTCCCCCTCTATTAAACCTCAAAACTGCAAAAAGTACAGCCCGCAGCCCACACTCCAACCTCAAAAGTGAACAAAACCAGAGGACCCTCAAAAGGAAGAAGAGGAGATTGCACAAACGAAACAAAAGCAAACCTATCTTCCTTGAAAAACATAATTTAAAGAAGGGGAGGGAAAGGGGAAGAGAGAAAAAAATCTACACAAATGAAGAAAACCCAAAAGAAGAATATGGGTCTGGGAGGGCAGACATTGAAAAAACTGACTTCACAATGCAAACAATGAAGAGCCCCCAGAATGACTGGTCTCAAACTATAAACCTAGATATCAAGACATTAATGGAGAGATGAAAAAGAATTGAGGAGAGACAAGAAGAAACTAGGAAGGAGCTGATATCTGAGATACCAGTAATGAAGAATACTGTGAAAGAAATAGATAACAAACTGATAAGCATGGAAAGCAGAATTAGCCAAGCAGAAGAAAGAATCTCAGAGCTTGAGGACCAAAAAAATAGAACTAACCCAAACTCTTCAAAACAGAAAATAAGCTCAAAAAGACAGAACAAAACCTTCAAGAGATTAGCAATTACTTCAAGAGACCGAACCTAAGAGTAACTGACCTTCCTGAGGCAGAAAGAGAGACAGAGACAACACTGGAACAAACTTTCTATGAGATCATTCAAGAAAACTTCCCTTATCTAATCAGTGATGCAAAAATTCAAACACAAGAGATTCAGAGAACCCCTGCAAGACAACACCTGAGAAGACAAACTCCTAGACACATAAAATTCACAATGCAAAGTAGGCATAATATAAAAAATCCTAAAGGCAGCAAGAGAAAAAGGCCAGATCACCTACCATGGAAGACCAATCAGAATAGCAGCAGATTTATCTACAGAAACCCTGCAGGCTAGGAGAACTTGGAGTCCTATCTTCAGAGTCCTAAAAGATAAACAATTTCAACCAAGAATAACCTACCCAGCCAAGTTAAGCTTCATCAGAAAGGGAGAATTAAAATCTTTCCCAGATATCCAATCCCTAAGAACTTTCACTGCCACCAAACCGCCTCTACATGAAACACTTCAGAAAGTACTAAACACGGAAGAAAAGGAAAAAAGAACAACGTTCTTCACAAGAGTACAGGAAAAAGAATAAAATACACATGAACCAGCCAAAAGGAAGATAAAAAAACAAGTAGAAGAACAACAACTTTATAAGAACTCTATGATAGGGACGAACTCTCACATTTCAATAATTAGCCTGAATGTGAATGGACTAAAGGCACCACTGAAAAGACCAAGAGTGGCAAAATGGATATATTGCTTTCAAGAGACCTATCTAACTAGAAAGGACATGCACAGACTCAAAGCAAGAGGATGGGAAACAAATTTTCAGGTGAATGAAACACAAAAGAAAGGAGGAGTCATGATCCTAATTTCAGACAAAATACTATTTAAGCTATCAAATATTTAAAAAGATACAGAGGGCTACTGTATAAGGATAAAAGGTTCACTCCAGCAACAAGAAATATCTATCCTAAACATATATGCACCCAACATAGGTGCACCAACTTTCATAAAACAACTTCTAGGAAAACTAAAGAAAGATATTGACTCTAACACCATCATAACTGGGGACTTTAATGCCCCACTCACAACCCTAGACAGATAATCAGGACAAAAAAAATCAGCAATGAGATCCGGAACCTCAATGTGACTCTGGACCAAATGGACTTAATTGATACCTACAGAACACTCCATCCAAAGACCACATAATACACATTCTACTCATCACCACATGGAACGTATTCTAAGGTTGACCACATACTTGACCATAAATCAAGTATAAGCACATTAAAAGGACTGAAATTTTACCATGCACCTTCTTGGACCACAGTGTAATAAAAATAAACATTAACACCAACAAGGTTCCCCCAAAACCCACAAAGACATGGACACTAAACAGCATGATCCTAAACAACTCCTGGGTCAATGCTGAATTCAAACCAGTGATCAAAAGATACCTGGAGACAAATGAAGATGAAGAAACATCTTACCAAAATCTCTGGGACACCATGAGAGCTGTAGTAAGAGGGGAATTTATATACCTACAAACGTACATGAAGAAAATGGAAGGATCACAAATTAACAGCCTGACAAGTCACCTAAGGGAGCTGGAAAAGCAAGACCACCAAAACACTAATTTCAGCAGAAGAATCCAGATCACCAAAATAAAAGCCCAAATCCAGGACATAGAAGAGAAAAAGATAATACAAAAAATCATTGAAACAAAAAGCTGGTTCTTCAAAAGGATAAACAAGATCGATGGTCCCCTAGCTAGACTGACCAAGAAAAAGAGAGAAAAAACCCAAATAAGCACAATCAGAAACACAAAAGGTGAAGGCACATCTGACCCTGAAGAAATACAAAAGATCATTAGAGACTACTACATACACTTGTGTGGATACAAACTTGAAAACCTTAAGGAAATGGAGGACTTTCTGACATCACACAACCTGCCTAGGTTGAAACAAGAAGAAATTGAGACCCTAAATAGACCAATAACAATCAAGGAAATTGACTACGTAATAAGAAAACTACCTACAAAAAAAACCCCTGGTCCAGATGGCTTTCCAGCAGAATTCTACAAGACACTTAAGGAGGAGCTGATACCAATCCTACTGAAGGTATTACAGGCAATTTAAAAAGATGGAACTCTCCCCAAATCATTTTATAAAACTAACATTACATTGATACCCAAGCCAGGTAAAGACCCAACAAAGAAGGAGAACTACAGGCCAATATCTTTGAAGAACATAGATGCTAAAATTCTCAACAAGATCCTAGCAAACTGGATTCAACAACACATCTCAAAAATCATCCATCATGACCAAGTAGGCTTCATCCCTGGGATGCAAGGCTGGTTCAACATTCGTAAAACCATAAATGTTATTGAATGCATCAACAGATGTCAAAACAAAAACCACATGATTATATCATTAGATGCAGAAAAAGCTTTTGATAAAATCCAGCATCCCTTCTTGATAAAAACCCTGGAACATCTAGGCATTCGGGGAACATACCTCAAAATAGTAAATGCCATCTATGAGAAACTCATAGCCATCATACTCCTAAATGGACAAAAATTGGAACCATTTCATCTGAAAACTGGAACAAGACAAGGATGCCCACTCTCACCCCTCTTGTTCAATATTGTATGGAAGTCCTGGCTAGAGCAATCAGAGAAGAGAAGGCAATGAGGGGTATCCAAATAGGAAAAAAGGAAGTCAAGTTATCTCTCTTTGCAGATGACATGATTGTGTACCTTGAAAACCCAAGAGAATCTGTCAAAAACCTCCTTACAATACTAAAGACCTTTGGCAAAGTCTCAGGATATAAAATAAATGTGCAAAAGACAATTGCATTTCTTTTTTCTTTTTTTTTGAGTTGGAGTCTCACTTGGTTGCCCAGACTGGAGTGCTGTGACTGCTCCCGGCCACCGCAGCCTCGCTTGTCGGGCTCCGGTGATCCTTCCGCCTCAGCCTTCTGAGTCGCCAGAATTACAGGCATGTGCTACCACACCCGGCTAATTTTGTGATTCATTGTAGAGATGAGTTCTTGCTGCCCAGGCAGGTCTCGAACCCATGGGCTCAGGCAATCCACTCACCTCAGTCTCCCAAAGGTGTGGGATTACAGGCTGAGCCACCAAGCCTGGCTGACAATTGTATTTCTTTACACCAATAATAAACAGAAACCCAAATAAAAGCCACAATTCCATTCACAATAGCCACAAACAAAAATGAAATACTTTGGCATCTTCCTAACCAGTGATGGGAAAGACCTTTACCATGAAAACTACAAAACACTGCTCAAAGAAATCAAAGATGACACAAACAAGTGGAAAAATATCCCATGCTCATGGATTGGAAGAATCAACATTGTGAAGACGTCCATCTTACCTAAGGCAATCTACAGATTCAATGCAATACCCATCAAATTACCAGCGACATTCTTCTCATATCTAGAAAAAACAACACAGGAATTCATTTGGAAACACAAATGACCAAGAATAGCCAGAACAATCCTCACCAAAAAAACAACAACATCAACAACAAAAAAAACAAAGCAGGCGTTATCATATTATCAGACATCAAACTTTACTACAAAGCTACAATCATCAAAACAGCTTGGTATTGGTATAGGAACAGGTGTATAGATCAATGGAATAGAATCGAAATTCCAGGAGCAAAATCTCAGTTTCTCAACTAACTCATCTTCCACAAAGCCTCCACCACTTACCACTGGGGAGAGGAGAACCTATTCAGTAAATGGTGCTGGGAAAACTGGCTGACCACATGCAGAAGATTGAAACAGGACCCCTATCTATCCCTATACGCAAAAATTAACTCCAAATGGATCAGAGACCTAAAGGTAAAACCTCAAACCATAAGAACCTTAGAAAATTAAGGACATACCCTCATGGAAATCGGAACTGGCATCCAATTTCTGAACAAAACTTGAAACCCACAGTCCATAAGCAAGAAGATAGACAAGTGGAACCTCATTAAACTTACAAGCTTCTGCAAAGCCAAAGAAACCATCAAGAGAGCAGGGAGACAGCCTGCAGATTGGGAAAAAGTATTTGCCAACTCCAGGTCTGACAAAGGCTTAACATCTTGTATCTACAAGGAACTCAAATGTGCTGAAAAGAAAAAAACAAACAGCCCCATTATAAAATGGGCAAAATGAGCCTGCAGGTCCGAGACCTCATCAGCAGGCGAGACCTCATCTCTACAATAAATAAAAAAAAAAAAGAAAATTAGCTGGGCATGGTAGCGCACGCCTGTAATTCTGACTACTCGGAAGGCTGAGGTGGAAGGATTGCTGGAGCCCAGCAGGTCGAGGCTGTGGTGGTTGGGAGCGGCCACTGCACTCCAGTCTGGGTGACAGAGTGAGACTCCAACTCAAAAAAAAAAAATGGGCAAAAGATATGAGCAGACACTCCACAAAGGAAGACATCCATACAGCCAAGAGACATATGAAGAAATGTAATCATCAGGGAGATGCAAATCAAAACCACACTGAAATACCACCTAACTCCAGTCAGAATGGCAATTATCAATAACTCAAAAAATAACAGTTGCTGGCGAGGGTGTGGAAAAAAAGGAACACTTCTACACTGTTGGTGGGAGTGTAAACTAGTGCAACCTCTGTGGAAGGCAGTGTGGCAATTCCTAAAAGCTCTAAATATCAACCTTGCATATGACCCCGCAGTCCCCCTACTGGGAATATACCTTGAAGAACTCAAATCACTCTATAAAAAAGATACCTGCACACGTATGTTTATCGCAGCTTTGTTCACAATAGCAAGAACCTGGAATCAACCATGCTGTCCATCAAAAGAGGACTGGATTTAAAAAATGTGGTACATATACACGATGGAATACTACGCAGCCATAAAAAAGAAAAATCATGAATTTTGCAGCAACCTGGATGGAAGTAGAGTCTATAGTACTGAGTGATCTCTCACAGAAACAAAGATCTGAGTATCACATGTTCTCACTCATATAGTGGATGGTGAACATCCAATGTAATACTATAAGAATATGAATGACAGTAGTGGAAAACTATGGGAGGGAAGGGAGATGGGATTAACGGTAGTAAATATCTGTCTGGGGACGAGGGGACACCTCTTATCAACAAGGGTGCCTGAATGAAGCATATTTGTATACCTAACCCTTAACTGTACCCCACAATATCATAATAAAAAATACTGATTGTAAAAAAAAGAAGTTGTTTAAAATAGTTTGTGTATAGACAAGGGATAGAAGATAATATAAAAATTATACCACTAATAGGTATAATATTTTAGGGACAAAAATAATATAAACCGCCTCTGCAGTAAAGGAAAAGTCTAAATCAGGAATGGTTAATTCCCATTTGAAATGCAATATTTTTTGATAAAAATAATTAATAATGCAAATCACAGGGCTACAAAACATATAAAACTTTATGTTCTGTGCTGAAACAATAAAGCACATATACAATCCAAAAAAATAAAGTAATTCTCCCTAACTCATTTTACAAACATATATTATTATTCTCTAGAGTCTAGAGAAGTGCATTCAGGTAGACTAATTAATGGACACTGTTCTATTTATTTATTTATTTTTGAGACTCATTTCTTTATTGGGAGACGGTACATATTGAACTTTTCTCCATTTTACCAAGCTTTCTCATAAACCCTCTTCTCAAAGACTGTTTCACGTCTTTGTTCCTCAGGCTGTAGGTAAATGGGTTTAGCATGGGGCTCACAAAAATACAAAACACTGCCACAATATTCCCTTGCTCAACAGGCCTTTCATTTGCTGGTCTCAGATACATGTAGAATAGGGATCCATAGAACATAGTAACAGCTGTCAGGTGGGAGTCACAGGTGGAGAAAGATTGTTGCTGCCCTTCACTGGATCGGATCCTCATAATGGTGATGAAAATAAAAATGTAGGAGGTAAGGATGATGTGCAGGGAACCTGTGAGGTTAATTCCTGCTGATACAAAGAGGGCAGTCTGCTTTACATAAATGTCAGAACATGTCAGCATTAAGAGAGGTGAATCAGCGCAGTAGAAATGGTTGATGGTGTTGGGTCCACAAAAAGACAGGCGCGAGGTCAACACTACTTGCATTGTGCCCACCATAGAACCCCAGAGATAGGGGAAAGTCACCAGGCAGATGCAAACTGACCTGGACATTTTGCTGCTGTAATGTAGGGGGTTTCAGATTGCCATATAGCGTTCATAGCCCATGGCACCAAGCATGTAATACTCAGTGAGGAACAGGGTCACAAAAACAAACACTGGACCAGACATTCGTTGTAGGAAATGGTCTTCTTTTCAGATAAGAAATTAACAAGCATCTGCGGAGAAACATTTTTGGAAGAAAAAATATCTACGCATGCTAAATGGGTGAGAAAAAAATACATGGAGGTTTGCAGCCAAGGAGAGAATGTGATTAGGAAAATCATCCCAAAGTTCCCAGTCAGGGTGATGAAGTAAATCAGGAGAAAAAGCACGAAAAGCATAGGCTGTAACTCTGGCCTGCTGGTCAGTCCCAGCAGAATAAACTCAATTGCCTCAGTGCCATTGTGTTCAGGCTCTATCTTCATCTTCATAGTTTCTATTAGGAAGAAAAGTCAGCTATGTATAAAAAAGAAATTATATGCAATAAAAGAATAGGCAAAATCAGTGAGCAGTAAAACAAACTGGCTTTGAAAAGGGGGACTACTAAGGCTGTGTGCCTTCCCCAGAGATGAAAGAGTTTCCATAGATGCCTTCAAGTGCTCTGTGGTGCTGGTTAGGATAGACAATATAAGAGAGTTTGAATTCCATGCAACATCCTGTCTGGCGGTTTTGTAACTTCTACCTCTACTCTGCTAACACATATGGGATTTGACTTAGCTCATTGGTGTCCCTAATTAGGCTATGGAATCAGAGCTCAGATCCTCAAACATGGCTACCATCATAGTCTGATAATGGCATAAATGGCTCATCTTGGAATGGAGCAAAATATTTGTAGACTTTCATCATTGCTGGCAAAGATAAATCTTCTGCAAACTGAGGACCACATATACCTTGACAGACTGTCTCACACAAACATGCACACATGCACACACACACACACACATTCAGTTTTAACTTCCTCTTCATTTCTTACTATTCAACAGCAATGAGTATCTACTCATCTTCTGTCCATCCTAACTACTTGTCTTCCAAGTCAACTAATAGTTTTGATTGTTTCTTCACCTCATATTCACCTTCATCTCATAGATCGTGCTTTATTTCACAATTTCTCAATTTATTTTATATTTATATTTCAACTTATCTCACACCCTTGACTTAACATCTTTTATCTGAACTATCAGAAATTCTTGCCAGTTCTACCTTCAAAATACTATATATTGAATCTTAAAACCACTTGTGTTTTTTCTACTAGTCTAATCTAAGCTGTAGTTATTTCATACTTGAAACACTGTATTCTCCAACATTAGCCAGTTATATTTTTATAAACATAAATCACAGCATGTTACTGACTTGGTAAAATGGTCTAAGTTTTCCAACACACTTGGGCTAAAATTTGAATGTCTCACTACAGCATGTAAGGATCTATGGGATGTCATCCCACCCATCTCTCCAAACCCCTTTTCTACTCTCTTTTCAGTCCTTCTTCTCCTGCTACATTCAGCTTCTTTCCTTGATCATGCCTTAATCACAGTAGATACACAATAACTGATATTTGAATAAATGGATGAACAGTTGAAGTCACTTTGCCAACTCACATCAGCTGGCTTTTAGCGGTATGTAGATCTCTTACCTCTCCCATGCAATCAGTTGAGACTGAGTTACCTCAAAAAACAAAATAAAATAAAACCTCTAGCTACCATGTGTTGAATGTATAGAAGGAAGCATTTAGAGGTTAAAAAATCAATTAGGGGTTTATTTTAATAGCAAAGCTAGTGATGATGGTGCCTGACTGAAAATTTAGCATAATTGATGTTAAACTTTGCTCTAGAAAGCTAGTTAGGAGAAAACCTTTCCAAAAGCCTCCATGATCCTATGTCAAGTCTTCTTGTATTAAAGAAACAGGGGGAAAATAAAGAAAATGTCTTTTTACTATTTAGGACATTCTATTATTTATTAAAGCCCAGAGATTGATTTATGAGATACTCATAAAAAAGTGTATCCCATAATCACTAGCCATGAAGGCAGAACTTGATATAGTTATGTTTAAAGTTATGAGCTAACTCGAAGAAAAATACACAAGAAATATGTGTTATCATTCCCGCTAATATGATAAGAGCTTTAAAAATAGCACAGATGGCGGGTGGCTAATGGTATCTAAGAATTTTTCAGTTGTACCTTACATACTATAAGACAATACCATGAACCTCACCAGATGAACATATCTCATATTTTTAAGAGATCCTCTTTACTCAGTGGCACTTTCTCATTCCAATAGGAAAACAAATGAAAAAATGGGAGGGATAAGAACAATAATGATTATATGTACAAAATCATTTCAGTTTAAATAATGAAATTATTGAAAAGAATCCCATTAATACTTAGGGTGGGGGAGAAATGAAAGCTTTATGAACAATGCTAAACAAAACAAACAAAAACATCAAACAGTGTAGAATCTTTTCTGAGAACTTTAGCCAAGTCGGAGACTTCACATGAAAGCTCATTAAAATTCATAGCAGTGTTGGGAGTGTCTTCCCTTTGAACAAAGCAATGTAAACTTGTTTTGATAATTCTGACTACAGCAATACCATTATACTTTAGTGCAAACCTGAAGCAGAGGAACATGTTTCATATTCTGTACTTCCATCATAAAGAATGGGCCACTTTTAGGTTTATAACCTATATTAATTGTTTAAAATGTATTAAAATATATTACGCAAAGGTGCCTTCTTCTAAACTTCTTTTCCACTTCAGATTGAAACATGATCACATTCCAAGGAGGTACCATTCTTATTAAAGCCAACCAACAGCATTCTGAACTCTTTGTGGAACTGAGCCATGGCAGCCAGCCTTCACAAGAGAGTGCTGCAGTGTAAAAGGAATGCCAGGAGAACAAAGCTTTGGATGACCTCAAAGATACTGTTCACGTGCAGAAGCTTCTCTGTGGTATTTCCTTGCTCCTTCCCCAGTATCCTTTTGGTACACATTTCTGAAAATTGAGTCCCTTATCAACATTTAATACCATCGATATTTGTGTACTTGTGTACCTATATACACATGCACAGGTATGTTGTTTCTGAACTGTGTGTATACACACACATACACATGCACACACACACTCACATATCTTTTGTACATACAAATATTTAGCATTTATTTTTGTCATACAAGAACCAATTTTTGCCACGTTGGGCAAAGGTATACAAAAGAAAGAAGATCCTGAGCTGAGTTTTAAAGCTAAGAAATACTTGGTGATATGAGGGCTATGTGAGGTAGGTTAAAGTGAAAAAAACGGAAATACTACAGGGTGAAGCTTGAAAACAATATCGGGTTCAGAGGAGACAGGTGAAGAAACGCTCGTTCTGTCAGGCTATAAGCCATGTCAGTTCCAATTTGCTAAGTTCATTCAACTGTGCAAAGCATGGATGATTTTCAGTGGCTATTCTTTAAATGACAGATCCAAAGGTGTGTGGTAAAATGAGGGAGTACAATTAAAAGAAAGTTTGCACCTATATGTTCAAGGAAAGTATAAGTGAGCACATATTGTGAAGACTTACAAAAAGACAAAATATAAGGCTTTTCATATATAAAAGACTTGCAGAAAAAAACAGGAGAAAAATCCTTGAAAATTTGCTTTTATATATATATGTGTATATATATATATATATATATATATATACACATATATATATAAAAGCTCTTCAGTTCTTCCATATCTGTTCTATCCTTGTGAAATCACTGTTCTTTTTCAGGTAGAATTAGAGTTTTAAAATATTTTAAAAACTATATATACATACAAATATATATCTTATACATATATGAATATATAAATATATATTTGTATATGTAAATATATATATTTATATATATATATATGGAACTCTATATTGTTTTAGATGTTTAAAACATCAATCATGGCCTGACTCAGTGGCTCAGCCTGGAATCCTGTGCTTTGGGAGGCTGAGGTGAGTGGATTGCCAGAGCCTGCGGGTTCAAGACCCGCCTGGGTAACTTGGCGAGACCTCATCTCTACAATAAATCACAAATTAGCTGGGCGTGGTAGCGCGTGCCTGTAGTTCCAGCTACTTGGAAGACTGAGGCAGAAGAATCGCTGGAGCCCAGCAGGTCGAGGCTGTGGTGGCCGGGAGAGGCCACTGCACTCCAGTCTGGGCCACAGAGTGAGACACCAACTCAAACAAACAAACAAACAAACATCAATCACTTGCCTTATGGATTTACAAGTTTGAGAGAAGAGGAAGACACATTAGATGACATCATGGAGGTAATGGATAAATGACAAAAGCCAAGTGTGTTTTTATCTCCTTTTCTTTAGATTTTATTTGAAGCCAAGCAAACACGATGTTTAAGAAAAACTATACCATCGTGACTGAGTTTATTCTCCTGGGACTGTCAGATCGAGCTGAGCTGCAGCCTGACCTTTTTTGGTTTTCGTAGACATCTATCTTATCACGGTGTCGACAGTGTGAGCATGATTTGTTAATCAGAAGTGACTCAAAACTTCATACTCCAATGTACTTCTTCCTCAGGCACCTCTCCTTTGTAGATCTCTGTTACGTCACCAATGTCACTCCACAGATGCTGGTTAATTTCTTACCCCACAGAAAAACCATTTCCTTCATTGGATGCTTTATCCGACTTCACTTTTTCATTGCTCTGGTGATCACAGATTATTATATGCTCACAGTGATGGCTTATGACTGCTACGTGGCCATCTGCAAAGCCCTTGCTATATGACAGCAAAATGTCCAGATGCATCTGCCTCTCTCTTGTTGCTGCTCCTTATGTTTATGGTTTTGCAAATGGTCTGGCACAGACCATCCTGATGCTTCATCTTTCCTTCTGTGGACCCAATGAGATCAACCACTTTTACTGTGCGAACCCACCTCTCTTAGTTCTCTCCTGCTCGATACCTATGTCAAAGAAACTGCCATATTCATGGTGGCTGGTTCCAACCTCACGTGCTCTCTCATCATCATCCTCATCTCCTACATTTTTATCTTCACAGCCATTCTGTGCATCCTGTCTGTTGAGGGGAGGTGCAAGGCCTTCTCCTCCTGTGGGTCCCATGTGACCTCTGTCACTGTCTTTTACGGGACACTGTTCTGCATGTACCTGAGGCCTCCTTCTGAGGCATCTGTAGAACAGGGGAAAATCGTGGCTGTTTTTTATATCTTTGTGAGTCCCATGTTAAACCCATTGATCTATAACTTGAGGAATAAAAATATTAAAAATCCATAAGGAAAGTTATCCGAAAGCAACTGTTTGCCAAGTAAGGTAGGTGTTTTGGTCACATGTCTTGTAATATATTTCTATTATCTGACCAATTAATGATCATTTTATATTAATAAATTGCTTTCTGTCATTGATTTGTTTTTGTAATTTGTGTATGAACCTGTAAATATATGTCAAATTATTAGCTAGAGTTTACTGTACCATCTCAGTGACTTTTTTAAAAAAGTGTGGAAACTAAAAGAGAGATCAGAGGCATTATTATTGCTGTGTAAATTCAAGAAGGAACAGATGATTACATCCATAGCACTCATGCTGGTACACAGCTATAAAAGACAGAATCATCAAATGATATGAGAATTCATAAGATTTTTAAACTGCTTGATAATTTATTCACTATTTTTCAGAAGCCTGCCAACCATAGTAGGTGAGGTTTTTCCGTTTATCTTTTAAAGTACAGTTTATAGAGATGAGATTCATTTGAATATATCCCTGATTATTACCCTAAGATATATTTTAGAATGATATTGCTGGCCCAGTGGGATTCTCTTTCATAGGATTGTTCAAGGAAATAACAAATTTCCTTTAGAAAGATTTTTATTTGTTTGTTTTACAGTCATACAGTCACTTCAATATGTCAAATTCCATCTCTACTCTTTCATTACCATTACCAACTTCTTTTAAATAAATACATTGAATCTGACATTTAATCCATATGTATGGATATGCTTGTATGTTTGAATGTGTGTATAATGAATTACAGGATCACATTTTCATTTTTTTATTGCTTTCTCAAATTTTTCATGTGAGAAATTCAGTTCCTTTGCTTCACCTGTTTTTTACATTGTGGAGTTGATATATTTTTCTTATTTATCTTAGAATGTTTTCTTAAAGATACAAGTCTGTTTCTTGTTATATATAATTTTACTTTTACTATTGTATATTTTACAATGTTGCAATTCTATTATTTTAAAATATAGTCAAATGATTTGTATTTTGCTTTATTGCTTCTGTCTTTACTTTTAGGAAGTTAAGTTCTTTGCCACTTATGATCATGCAGACTTTTGCCTATATTATTGACTTTGTTTATTGCTTGACTTGTTAATGTTTTATTAGAAATTATTTTCAACATAAGGATCAAATTAGAAAATGATATAAAGATCTCTGTATAAGCACAATTAAACATCATTCAATCTTCATACTGTGCCACATTTATTACAGACATTTGGATATTAAAAAGATGTTTCTTCCTTGCCTTCTTCCCATTTCCTGTAGTAAACTGCACAATGAATTTCATGTTTCTTATCCTTATGGAGAGTTGCATTTGCCCATATCTATTTATAGAAATATTGTTATGCTTATAACATAACATGTTTGATATAAGTGAAATGACTACATGTATTTTTTTGTAATTAATTAAATTTAATTTATTTTACTTTGCACCAAACATTACTAGATTTATCTTTGCTGAATCATGTGGCAACAATTTTTAGTGAAATGTTCTGTGTGAATATGTAACTATGCCCCTATATCCATATTTATTTTACTAAGGATGGACTATGACATTTTTTGTTTGTGGAAAAAAAAAAGTAGCAAATTTTCTTATGTGTTTCTGAATGTGTACCAGTGAAAGATATTCTCTCATGTAGGTTGGTAACTTCTGGGTAGTAAAATATAAACATTTAAAAATTTACTATACTAGCATATTGCCTATTTTTAAACAATTTACATTCCTGCTAAAGTGTATGAGTGCTCTTGTTATTCCACATTTTTGCCAACACAAGGTATTGTGCCAGAGTTTAAACGTCTTCCAATTTGACAAGTTCAAAATGAATTTTAATTTATTGTTTAAGTTTAGTCCATCATTACAAGTGAAGTTTTTAAAAATACATTTATGTTAATTCAAGATTTCTCTTTTTCAACTGTATATTCGTATTTTGTTCTATTTTCAGCTGTGTTTATTGTAATTTCATTCATTTACAGTAGCTCTTTATGTACAAATGCCATGTACTAATTTTTAACATTATATGCAGTGCAAATATCTTAAACCAGTTAGTAGCTTGTATTTCATTTTTTATGCACGTTATATTTGGTGGTGCAAAAGATATTCATTTAAATGTAGTTCAAGTTTTTTATTCTCTATTTATGTGTGTATGTCTTGTCTAAACATTTCTATTATGAAATTAGTCTACTTTTTCTCTAATATTTTAGAGTTTTGCTTTTGCATATTAAGGCTTTTATTTTTCCTGGTATTATAAAAATTACAAAACAGAATCACATGCTATTTTTAAAAGAAAATAATCAATTGTCCACTATTCAAATGCTCCTTACAGTTTTCATTTTTAGAGCAGATTCTGTCATGTATCAAGTTTTCATATGAGCATCAGTCCGTTTCTTTGATCTCAATTCTAGGATCAGTTTGTCAATCACTTTTTTAATAAAAATTCTTTTGATGAAAGTAGCTTCAATGCATTTCATCTGGAAGCTTACATTAATGTATTTTCTTGAAGGATCTCTGAAAGAAGATGCCTTGAAAATGTATGGAAACAACCATATTCTCTCCAACATCTATGCCTATCACTTCTTCAAAAGGAAAATGGAATTCACTTTATTAGTCCAATAGTGGTGTGTAAGATGAGGAGAAAGAAAAAATAGCTAATTATACTCTATATTTAGACTTGTGTCTATCCTCTTATCTAACCATGATTACAAATATCCCCTGCTGGTGGTTTAGTATACTCTGTGATTTGTCATCATTGCTGTATATTTTGTTCTTTCTCTTTTGCCTAACTAAACTTTTTTAGTTCCCAAACTAGAAGATGTGTGCACTTGACATATGCGTGGTAATTTGAAGAAAAGTAAAGCAGGCAGTGCAATAGGGAATGGTGGAATCAGAGAAGAGATCTCTGTGTAAATGGTATATGTGCAAAGCCTGGACAGAGGTAATACCATTTAAGTATTTGTGGAGTAGTTTTCTAGGTTCACACAGTGAATACAAAGGTCCTGGGGCAAGATCCTCTTTCACTGGTTGTAGGAATTTCAAGAAGACAGATATATGTGGAGCAGAGAGAACAGATTAAAAAGGGGTAAAAACTGCGATCAAGAAGATGCTGGGCAAAGGTGTCAGATCACAGAAGACCTTCCTTTACTTTTTCATGTCATCCTGTAATAGCTGTCTCCTCTGACTACAGATGTAAGCAGCATGTAGGAGTGGATAAGGATATTTTGTTGGCTATTCAATCAGTACCAAGAATAGTGTCTGCTCCATGATACAAATTCATTAAATAGTTGTTGAATGAATAAATAAACTAATGAATGAAGTATATTTATGTAGAAAAGAGAAGGGATCATATTTTAACTGGAATTCTGAAATTTGAAGGCAGGAGCTGGCCAAATCTACACTATTTAATTCAATCACGGTTTCAATGGAAACTCAGAACCATGAAATAACTGCTTTTCTCTATAAATTCTTAAGACACTCTTCCAGGTATAAGTGGTTCACTAGGAGAATTTAGTTCAACTATTTTAATTGTTGATTTGCATATTTTAGATCTGAGAATTTTTAGTGTTTTGCAAATACTAAGTCTCAAGAGTATGATCACAGCCATAATAAGGATGATCCTCTGCCTTGGATTCAGAAGCAACATGCTCTTTGGTAAATTAATTGACTATGTCTTAATTCTATCATAGTCGATTCCCTCATTTCACTTGTACCTAATCATTGGAAAAAAGGAAAATTGCATTCCTCCAAAACCTAATAACTAAAACAAAAGAAAACTACTAAACACCACTCTACTTCTTTTCAGTTAATATTGCTTAAGAACAAAAAGTAAGATAATTTAATTTGTCTTAAGGTGTTCTATATAAACTTTTCAATAAGTCTTAAAAATATTCAAGAAATTAAGACTAAACATCTCAAATTGAATATTTTTGAAAAAGTTAATTTCCTGTTATCAATTGAATTATGGGTATAAAATATTTAATTTTTATTTTAAAGATGGTTACAATTCAGGGTTAGGTATACAAATGGTTATAGTACAGTTAAAGTTTGGGTCTCACTTTGGTCCCCACTTCACTTGGTTTGAGATCAGGTAGGTACCCTTATTTATGAAGTGTGCCCTGGCAGTTTCCCACTACTGCCAATCCCTTTCTTATAGTATTATTATAAATGTTCAAGGTCTGCTCATGTGTGAAAACATGTGGTACTCAGTTCTTTGTTTCTGTGATAGATCACTGAGTATTATAGACAACAGATATGTTCACAAATGCTCATCCTCACTCAAAAGACAACAGATGCTGGAGAGGGTGTGGGGAAAAAGGAACACTTCTATGCTGTTGGTGGGAGTGTGAACTAGTACAGCCTCTGTGGAAAACAGTGTGGCGATTCCTAAAAGACCTAGAAATTGACCTTCCATATGATGCAGTAATTCCCTTCTGATAATATACCTGGCAGAACTCAAGTCACTCTATGAAAAAGATACCTGCAATGCATGTTTATTGTGGCATTATTTGCAACAGCAAAAACATGGAACCAACCATGCTGCCTATCAAAAGTGGACTGGATTAAAAAATTTTGACTGTCTAGTTTCAGGTAAACAAGGTCAGACCAAAAAAACCAATGTGATATGTATACACGATGAAATATTACACAACCATAAAGAAGGACAAAATTATGAACTTTGCAGCAGCATGAATATAAATTTTAAGAAGACTGATTTAGAATCTCTAGAAACTTGAAGAATTTTATAACATATTCAACATATGCATAAATATGTATTTCATGTGGAACACAAGAAAAATTAATTATTTTTTGTGTAGAATGAGTGCAAAATGCATGATATATCTGTGTCTTCTAAAGGGCATTAAAATAACTTTATGTATTTCATGCTTAAATTAAGAGCTGGATAAATTTTTTCACCTTCATCTATAGTTGAATTATGTTGGCTTATATAATTGGATAGATATTTAATTTATCTGATTTCAAAACTTTACATGAGAAAAATTATATTTCCATTCAGTTTCTTGTGAGTAGTCCATGAAGCATGAAATATTAAGTGCCCTTATATGACACCTGTCATGTGTAATACACCATACATATTTTATTAAATTTGAATCTAATTTATGTACTTATGGTGAGAAAACAGAGTAATAAAAGCAAAACAAGCTGCATCCTTCATATACACACACAGAGAATCATAGAGATTGGGATTCCACTTATGTAAATTTATGGTTTAATTGCATACAGAGTATGTCTGTGTGTATATATATATTTGCACACATGCATATATGCACATATCAATGCATAAAGAAAAACATTAAAGAGTGGCTGAAAAGTTTACAGAGTCTATTTAACAATATAGAAATGTAGCTGATTTTAAAGATAGAAAAATCCATTTAGAATACTATTGTTGTCATCTTATTGAAAGAGTATGTTGGCTTGGACCTTGGTGATAGAAATAGAGATGATAGAAAGTAGTTTATTTGTGGTTATAGATATTTGAAGTTTCCACTAACAGAACTAGAAGATGGACTGATTATGGAGGATGTGAGAAGGAAAAGATAAAATTTCTTCAGTATATGCCTGTCTTTTTATTTGATTTTATCTGAGGAAATGGAAATATAACACTGTCATTGACTTGAAGAAGGCAATGCTATATTTGCAAGGTACTAGGCATGGCATAGGGTTTTGATCATGTTGAGATGCTATTTGATATCCATGAGTATATATGAGTAAGTAATTTAATTATGTGTCTGGAGTTTGGAAATGAAGACAAAACTGGAGACATAAAATACAGGAGTTGTAAGTATATAGATGGTATTTAAAACCATTTATGAAATAAGGTCACTAAAATGGAATCTAAATAGAAAAGAAAATTGGATCACATTCTTGGCTACTCTAACATTAAGAGTTAGAAAAAAGGAATAAAATTTAAAAACAGAAACAAGAAACAAAAATGTGAATGAAGAGAAACCAGAAAGTCTGTCTCCTGAAATTTAAGAAAGCCTTTCAAGGGGTAGTAAGCAATTGGCTATGTCAAGTGTTACTGATGGATCAAGAAAGAAGAGGACTAAAAATTGACCACTTAATTTATTAACACAAAGACCACTCATGAGTTTCACAAGTGCAATCTCCATGAAGTAATGAATAAAAAGCATAATTAGAGTGGGATTAAGTGAAAACAGGAAAAGCTAAAATTGAGTACAATGAGTATATTCAAATGTCAATACTTTTAATTACCAAGGGGGATGCAAAGAAATAGGATGACAGGTGATAAAGACATTAGGATCAAGTGAGAAAGAGAGAAGTTGGGAGACAGAGTAGGATGTGGACAATTAAGAGTCAAGCATCAAAGCACTCTCTCTCTCTCTCACACACATATTTTCATTTTAAATAAAGTAGTTTACTCTAGTTCACTTAAAAAGTCTTTTCTTCTTTACTGCAACAAAAAATAAAGAGTTTTAATGCACATGTTTTTAGAACATGCAGAAGAAGTAATTTTACTTTTAACCGAGAATTAACTATTTTATTTTGCAGGGGTTTTTTGCATAATTTATTTTCTTGAATTCTTTTTTGTCCTGGAAAATAAATCCTTCATTCTGAGGCAAAGATATGAAAAACTTATATAACAGAAACTAAATGTAATCTAGAATTCAGAAATTATTTTTGTGGCATTGCTAGTGATCTGTGTGATCATTTTTATTATATATCTTGGCATGATTCTGGTATTCAAGATTGACAAACATCTCCACATCCCAATGTGTTTTTTCATGGTAACTTGTATTATGTTGACTTCTGTTATTTTTCTGTCATGATCCCTAATACATTGGAGAAAAAAGTCATTTCATTTAATGAATGTATCACTCAGTTCCCTCCCTCTCTCCCTCCCTTCCTCTCTCCTTCCTTTTCTCCCTTCCTACCTCCCTCCCTCCCTCCCTCCCTCTCTTTTTTGTGGCTCTTTTGCTGTCATTAAGAGTTTTCTGTTGGCCCTGATGGCCTCTAATTGTTATGTGGCCATCTGTAAGCCTCTCCTTTATAAAGTTCTGCTGTCCCTCCACCTCAGTGCCCTCCTGGAGTTGGAGGGCACATATTTTTCAGGCTTTATAAATGTTTCCATTCACACTGGCTCCAACTTCCAGCTTTCTTCCTGCCACTCCAGTTTCATCATACACTTCTCTGTGGAAACAAAAAATCAGGGTAAATATATGTAATTGGGAAATCTAAATAAGAACACCAAGCATCACAGAAAAAAAATTCTTCTTGATTTTAGAGTAGGGTTATTCTTTACAATTCCTGAAGATCAAGGGTTGTGTTGTTTGATCTTTGCATGGGTAACCAGTTTAGCCTTAAAGAACTAGGGAGAGATAAACATCCATTACCTAATTTCTTGGCATATAACCCTAGGTATTTATTTTGCTAATAGCTTCAATTTGGGACATTTTTAGGCTTTCAGTTGGTTTGACCAATATTTTTATAACTTGGATATTTCCACAGAAAGACTGAATTTTTCATACATATATATTTTTTATTTTTCATACATATATTGACCACTGACATGTGAGCATAGCATTTTCAACTGATTGGGATTAGATAAATTATATTAGATGTAATCCTAGAATATTTCTTTGCCATTGAAAGACTGATTATCAATCAAATAGAGAAAAAAACTACTTCAGAGAGCTTACAGCATAATTTTTATTTCAGTTACAGCCTGTGGTTTTTAAAATAAGAAATTGAACCTCAATATTATATTTTCATTCTCCTTTATTCTGCTTTATTAGACAATGCATGTTAAAAACACTTTTCTTGCTCAACCAATGGTGTCACCCATCTCACTATTCTTTTTTCTGGAGAGATCTTCATATTTGAAGATATAGCTCAAATAGTATCTCCCTAATATTTGAAAATTGAATAGTTACACATACCCATTGCTGGGCATTTATAGATATTGCAATTCTATTCAGCTTTTAGTCACAGAAACAATTCATGTTAATATAGTGTAATGTTTGTTAACATCATCTGAGAGCTCTGTGAGACATGAAACCTGTTTATATCTATCTTCATGCATGCATAGTAGTCCATCAATAAAAGTTTCATAATTAAGAAATAATAATTCCATTGAAAATCAGAGTGATGGAAGACAAAATATTGCTTCTAGTATCTGGAGCTAAAAATATTCAATCACAATGTCAAAAAGTCAACATTAGAAATAATTTTTTGATATTTTGTTGGATAATCTGGTGGATAATGTTTTTATCCTTTTTAAAGCAAGCTGTCCTGTATTTTCAAAACTAAACATACAAATGGATGATATTTTAGCATCATATGATTTTTATTTTACATAAAATAAATGTAATTTCAACATAAAGTGACAGTGTAGTATGGACTATTTCTAAGTAGGAACAGAAAATTAATTTAAACTCACATAGGCCTGACCTTAAGACTTAGTCTCAATGCCACCAGATGTCCTCTCCTTATGTCTGTCTGTCTTTCTCATTCTTTGTATCCATTAACAAACTCTTAGTTTGGGAAAGTGATAGTTTAACATTTTAGGTGTCAGAAAGAATGTTAAAAGCAGTGTTTACTCTATTACTTGATGAATTAGATACTCTACCATGTGATGAATTCCTGTGCTTTTTTGGTCATATTTGCAACTCTGCCTGTCTTGGTATATAGAAATCTGCTGATAAAAATTATGTGTTCAGGATTTTTAGTACTGGGTTGCAGTGCTAACGATTATATTGGAAGTGCTTGATTTTAGCTTGCTTTGTAAATAATGAATTATATGGTCAGTGGCTCTAGAATTAGCAGTATTAAATTAATTACATTTTAATTTATTATTCTTGCAGTTTAGCTACTTGTCTTAATTTTATTTCAAAATACAAAATCTACAAGTCAAAAGCTTCTTAGTATGTATATGAGAGTTACATGTAAATGCTTGAGGTGGCCTGGCAACCAGACCATCCTCACGAAGATCAGAAGAAAATCAGGCCATAAGACATGACAGAAGAAAACATGACTTTGAGGCTAAAATCTTATAAATACAGCATTTGAGTCTATGTTTTTTTGAGTTTTTAGATTCGAAAGCTTCATGTGTTTTCTCCTTTTTGTTTCTGTTTTCCTGCCTAATATGTGAATATCATCTTTGTTTATTTCACTCATCATTCAATATACTTTATCGTCAAAGAATATGATATTTTTGTGAAGAATAGATCTAGAGAAGTCACTGGGTTCATAAACTCGGGTAAATAATCTGTGGCATACTATCTTCATAGAAGCAGCTAATAATTATTTGTCTTGACTACCCCATGCACTACTTAAAACTCTTTTTATTACACCTAGCTTCTTCTTTGTCTTTTCATTTTTCTACTTTTTTCTTCTCCTCATCCTCTTTCTCTTCTTCTCCTTCTCCTTCTTTTCCTCCTACTCTCTCCTCCCTCTTCCCCTGGGAAGAAAGAAAAAAGAGAGAAGAAAAAAATAGATGAACAAGTTTGCTTTATCAATTCTCCACATGAATTATTTATTTTTTAAGAATCTAGGAGAAGAATGGATTGAGAAAATTCTTAGCTTTCATTGCTTAAGCTTTTGACCTGTTGTAACGAGGGGTGTGAAACAAGCATTGATAACATTGTGGCTCTGCTTTCTAGTTTGTTTTTAATGACTAGCTCAATGTTAATCATTCAACAAACTATCTGACCTTATTGACTCTGATAAGAGCAAAATTTCTTTTAAATAAAATTTATTTATTTATTTTTAGATATTTAATTTTTTTATTTTAAAAGTTCAGGGTTAGGTATACAAATGGTATTATGCCAGTACCCTTGTTGTTGAGGTGTGTCCCCCCCCATGGCAGTTTCCCATTACTGCCAATCCTTTTCTTAAAGAATTACAACAGTTGTTCAAGGTCCACTTATGAGTGAGAACATGTGACATGCAGTTCTTTCTTTCTGTGATAGATCACTCGGTATTATAGACTCTAAGTTCATCCAAGTTGCTGAGAAATTCATAATTTTGTCCTTTATGGCTGCATAATATTCCATCATGTATATGTACCACTTTTTTTATTCTGTCCTCTTTCGATGGGCAGCATGGTTGGTTCCGTGTTTTTACTATTGTGAACAATTCTGCAATAAGCATACATGTGCAGGTATCTTTTTCATAGAGCGATTTGAGTTCCTCTGGGTATATTCCCAGTATTTATGGAGGTATGTTTGCTTACAGTAAACTGTAGACATTTTGAGAATACAATGCAACAATGTTTGATACATCTGTACAGTTGGGCGATCACCACTCCCGTCTTCAAGGATACTGAGTAACTGAAAATAATCTGTTGGAACAGGGCAAGAAAAATGATACAGTGCTCACAGTTCTTACCAAGATTCACTCATCTTTCTTTATTAAATAAGCACTCTAGGATTGGTACAAACTTTGGTTACTTTCTAATGCCCTGAAAACTGAAACAAGACAAGGATGCCCACTCTTATCCCTCTTGTTCAACATAGTTTTGAAAGTCCTAGCTAGAGCAATCAGAGAACAGAAGTTGATCAGGGGTATCCAAACAGGAAAACGGAAATCAAGTTATCCCTCTTTGCAGATGACATGATTCTTCTATACCTTGAAAACTCAAAAGAATCTTTCCCAAACCTCCTTGCACTGATAAAAGATTTTGGCAAAGTCTCAGGGTATACAATAAATGTGCAAAAAATAATCACATTTCTAGAAACCAATAATAAACAGAAACCAAAATAAAAACAACCCTGTTCACAGTAGCCACAAAAAAAAAAAAAGAAAAAAAGAAAAAACTTGGCATCTTCCTAACTAGAGATGTGAAAGACATTTACAATGAAAATGACAAAACACTGCTCAAACAAGTCAAAGATGACACAAACAAGTGGAAAAATATTCCATGCTCATGGATTGGGAGAATCAATATTGTAAGATGTCCATTCTACCTAAGGCAATCTATAGATTTAATGCAATATCCATCAAATTACCAGCAGCATTCTTCTCAGACCTAGAAACAACAATACAGAAATTCATATGGAAACATAAAGAACCATGAATAGCCAAAACAATCCTCAGGAAAAAAGAAGCAGACTTTAAACTTTATTGTAAAGCTACAATAATCAAAACAGCCTGGTATTGATACAAGAACAAGCATACAGACCAATGGAATAGAATTGGGATTCCAGAAGCAAAATCTCAATTTCTCAAACAGCTCATCTTCAACAAAGCCTCCACCAACCAACCACTGGAGAGGGGAGAACCTATTCAGTAAATGGTGTTGTGAAAACTGAATAACCACATGCAGAAGATTGAAACAGGACCCCTACCTATCCCCATACACAAATGTCAACTCAAAATGGGTCAGACACCTAAACATAAAACCTCAAACTCTAAGAATCTTAGAAAACACAGGAGACACCCTTATGGAAATTGGAACTGGCAACCAACTCCTGATCAAAACCCGAAGTGCCCAGGCCATAAGAGATAAGATAGACAAGTGGGACCTCATCAAACTGACAAGCTTCTGCAAAGCCAAAGAAACCATCAAGAGAGCAGGGAGACAGTACACAGAATGGGCAAAAATATTTGCCAACTCCATGTCTGACAAAGGCCTAACATCAAGGATCTACAATGAACTCAAATGTGCTGAAAAGAAAAAAAACAAACGGCCCCATTACAAAGTGGGCAAAATATATGAATAGACACTTCTCAAAGGAAGACATACGAGATACGAGTAGCCAACAGATACATGAAAAAATGTTCAACCTCACTAGTCATCAAGGAGATGAAAATTAAAACTACACTGAGTACCCCCTCCAGTCAGAATGACCATCATCAATAACTCAAAAAATAACAGATGCTGGAGAGGATGTGGAGAAAAGGGAACACTTCTACACTGTTGGTGGGAGGGTAAACTAATACAGACTCTGTGGAAAACAGTGTGGTGATTTCTAAAAGTTCTAAAAACTGACCTTCCATATGACCCCACAATCCCTTTACTGGGAATATACAGGGAAGAACTCAAATCACTCTATAAAAAAGATACCTGCACATGTATGTTTATTGCAGCATTGCTCACAATAGCAAGAACATGGACAAACTGTGCTGCCCACCAAAAGAGAACTGGATAAAAAAAAGCGGTACCTATACACAATGGAATATTGTGCAGCCATAAAGAAGAACAAAATCATTAACTTTGCAGCAACCTGGATGGAATTAGAGTTTATAATACTGAGTGATCTCTCACAGAAACAAAGAGCTGAGTATCACATGTTCTCACTCATAAGTGGACCTTAAACAACTTCCGTAATACTATAAAAAAAGGACTGACAGAAGCAAAGCGGGAAACTGAGGGGGGGAGGGGAGACTGGGGGTGGGAGTGGTGTGGGGAGGTGGGATTGACAGTAGTTGATATCTGATATCTGCTAGGGTAGAAGGAACACGCATCATCAACAAAGGTACCTGCACAATGAATATTTGTATACCTCACCATGAATTGTACCCCATGATTTTAAAATAAAAATTAAAAGAGGAAAAAAATACTATAAGAAAAGGATTGACAGTAGTGAGAAACTGCAGGGGGCGGGTGAGGAGGCAGAGAGGTGGGATTGGCAGTAGTTGGAATCTGCCTAGGGAAGAGGGGGCACACCTCATCAAGAAGGGTAACTGCATAATGCATATTTGTATACCTAACCCTGAATTGTACTCCACAATTTTAAAAATAAAAAATTTAAAAGTTAAAAAAAAAGAAACTATGTTATGTGCTTTTCAAAAGTATTTGTAGGCCAAAGTTGAGACCTAGTCTAGAAAAGGCTCAGAGGCGTCTGGCTGGAGTTTGACCCAAGAGGGAATCTTTTATATGGCATTTATGCTTGCCAAAATTTGCATTTTCTTGACAATTATAGATGTTTAAGTTCTTTTCACGTGGTTGTTTGCTATTTATATCTACTTTTGTGAAGTCTCCGCTCGCAACTTAGATTTTTAAATATTGAGATATTTTCACTGGGCTCAGTGGCTCAGTCTGTAATCCCAGCACTTTGGCAGGCTGAGGCAAGTGAAGTGCCTGAACCCGCAGATTCGAGACCAGCCCAGGCAAATTGGTGAGACCTCATTTCTACTATAAAAAAAAAACCAGACATGGTTGTGCATGCCTGTAGTTCTGCCTACTTGGAAGGCTGAGGCAGAAGGATGACCAGAGCCCAGCAGATTGATGCTGGGGTGACCATGAGTGTGCCACTGCACTCCAGCCTGGTCAATGGAGTGAGACTCCAACTCAAAAAAAAAAAAAATAAATAAAGATATTTATATATTGATCAGTAAATTTGGGGACTATTTATATATTCTAAAAATCATAAATATTATATTAAATGTATATATTCTAATTATTTTGAAAAGTGCATGTTTACAATTTGATGACATAAAATATATACTTATAACTTTTTCTTTTACAATTAATTCTTTTGTCCTAAGTAAATTTTGCTTTCCTCAAGATTATAAAATTTTATTCTGTTTTCTCTGGAAGACTTGTAGATTTAACATTTAAATTAAGGTCAATTAATCCCATCAAATTAATGTTGCCATATTAGCACCTGGTATATTATAAGAATTGAAGTTAAATATTTCTGTATATATTTTTAAAAATTTCAGCTGCAATCCTTATTAAAATATCTTTGTGCCTTTGATCAAATATCCATTAACTGTATATATGAGTGAGTATATTTCTGGACTTTCTATTCTGTACCATTAATATATTTAATATCCTTAGATTCACATGCTGCTTTGAATACTGTAACTTTGTAAATCATATGTATACTATTAACTCAAGGAAAGTTTTGCACACCTTTATTTTTTCAAGAAAGTCTACAGAAGATCCTGTCTGACTTATATTTGAAGATATTACATGTTTAGAGAGTGTCATCTTGTTTTAATTGAAATGACTAATTGATGTATGTCTGCCAGAAATACACCTTATTAATTAGCTGCATTATATTACAATGGGAAATAATTAATTCTATTCTACCAGTCATGTAAGTTTAGGTAGTGTAAATCAATCTAAAAATTTTGTTCTCCCTTAGAAAGCATTTTGGCAAATTTAAGACTTTCTTATATTAAAGTGTATTTTAGTATCTCCTCATCAATTTTTGACAAAATAAACCCACTGAAATTTTAATGGGACTGAAATTAAAAATATTGATCATGAATAGAACTGCAACAAATATACATGTGCAGGCATCTTTTCTGTAGAGTGATTTGAGTTCCTCCGGGTATATTCCTAATAGGGGAATTGCTGAGTCATATGGAAGGTCAATTTCTACTTCTTTCAGAAATCACCACACTGTCTTTCAGAGAGGTTGCACTAGTTTGCATCCCCACCAAGTATAGAAGCGTTCCTTTTTCTTCACATCCTTGCCAGCATCTGTTGATGTGTTTTATTAATGATGGCCGTTCTTACTGGGGTTAGTTGATATCTCAATGTGGTTTTGATTTGTATTTATCTGATGATGAGTGCAGCTGAGCACTTTTTCATGTGTCTGTTGGCTGCCTGTATATGTTGCCTATTGAAACTGGACTGGATAAAAATAATGTGGTA
Source organism: Carlito syrichta (assembly GCF_000164805.1). Lineage (NCBI taxonomy): Eukaryota > Metazoa > Chordata > Mammalia > Primates > Tarsiidae > Carlito > Carlito syrichta. The sequence goes on along the minus strand of NW_007246684.1, from coordinate 93,436 downwards.
CATATACACAATGGGATATTATGCAGTCATAAAGAAAGACAAACAGCAGCACTTGGATGGATTTAAAGTCGTGCATACTCAGTGATCTATCACAGAAACAAAGAACAGAGTATCATATGTTCTCACTCAATAAGTGGACTTTGAACAATTATAATACTTCTAGAAAGAGATTGACAGTAGTGGGAAACTGTCAGGGGAGGGGTGTGGGATTGGCAGTTGAGGGAAATTGCTAGGGGAGGGAGGGGTATACCTCATCAACAAGGGTACCTGCATAACCACCGTTTGTATACTGAACCTTAAGTTGTAGCCCACATCTTTTTTTTTTTTTTTTTTGAGTTGGAGTCTCACTCTGTCGCCCAGACTGGAGTGCAGTGGCCGCTCCCGGCCACCACAGCCTCCACCTGCCAGGCTCCGGCGATCCTTCCGCCTCAGTCTTCCGGGTAGCCGGAATTACAGGCACGCGCTACCACGCCCGGCTGATTTTTTGTTATTGTAGAGATGAGGTCTCGCTGCCCAGGTGGGTCTCGAACCCGCCAGCTCAGGCAATCCACTCACCTCAGCCTCCCAAAGGCATGGGATTACAGGCTGAGCCACTGAGCCCGGCTCTCCCACATCTTTATAATAAAAAAAAATGATCAATTTTGGATGAATTAACATATTGACAATGTTTACTATTCCAAGACACAAATGAGATATATATTGTCATTATTCAGGTGTTATTATTTATTATTTATTTACTTTGTTTAGTTGGAGTCTCATTCTCTCCTCTAGGCTAGAGGGCAGTGGCATGCTCAAGTCCACCACAGCCTCGACCTGCTGTACTCAGGTGATCCTTTCACTTTACTTTTCCAAGAATCTGAAACTACAGGCATGCACCAGCCTGCCCAGCTAATCTTTTGATTTACTGTAGAGATGAGGTCTCACCAAGTTTCCCAGGCCGGTCTCGAACCTGAGGGCTCAGACAATCCTCTCACCTCAGTCTCCCATACTGCTGGGATTAAGTGTGTGAGCCACATTGCTTGGCCTAGGTATTATTATTTAGTTTACCTCTGCAGGATTTTCTGGTTTTCAGCATGTGTCTTCTGCACATTTTTTATTATATCTATTTCTAAGAAGTTTATATTTTTGATGTTATAAGTGAAAATTTTAAATTATATGTTCTACTTGTGTGTTTTTTTATGTGATTATATTAATGGTTTTTGTATATTGACTTTGTAAAAATGAACTACCCTTATTTTTTTCTTCCACATTATTGAAAGTGTTGGGTAATTTCTCTATTTGTGCTAAAGGTCTCATAACGTGTAACAAGCAGTGTACATAAAGGCTAAATAGGGATTTCATTCTCAAAGGAGAATCTGGTTCCTCAAAGCATCAAATTAAGAGTATGCACTTGGGGAACAAAGAACATTCTAACTGATTCTTTAGAATTAGTTTTAAAATACTTTAGGGAATAAACCTAACAAATATATTATAAAACTTTCCATCTTGTTAATATAAAGTATGATGATTCAACAGGTAGGTCATTTTTCACATTTGTTCACAAAACTACATATTTTGTGTGTGTGTGTAGAGTAGTATCCTATCAATGGAGGTAACACATATTTTCATCAACTTGACTTTTCTACACATATGCTAATATTTCACTAATTATATAAAATATCAATTATTATATGCAAGCACTTTTGATGTGTATGTGATAACAAAATAACTTTATGGTACAATTTCTGAGGAGTAATTTTTGCAGTCATATATTACTTTCACAAGAACTGAGAGAACTGGAAGCTAAGGCTACTTTTAAACATTATCTGTGCTTCCCTAGACAAATATTTGTGTGAGTGGGTTAGTGGCACAGTAATGAAGACCAAAAAATTGATACTCTTCCCTGAATAGTGGAATTGTTTACTTACTGTTCAGATGCTGCATTCCCAGAGAGATCTTCTCTGAGTGGGCATGCAAAAAGCATACCACGTTCATTTTTTCCATATAGCCCACATTTACTTGAAGTTGTATTCTCTCTCTCTCTTTTAATAAAGAGCAGATTTCTCTTGGAACTTTTTTTTTTTTTGAGTTGAAGTCTCACTCTGTCACCGAGGCTGAAGTGCAGTGACATGCTCACTCTCAGCGTCGACCTGCTGGGCTCTGGCGATCCTTTCACCTCAGACTTCCAAGTAGCCAGAAGTGCAGGCATGTGCTACCATGCCCAGCTAATTTTTGATTTATTGTAGAGATGCGGCCTTGCCAAGTTGCCTGGGCTGCTCTCGAATCTGCAGACTCAGGCAATCCACTTGCCTCCCAAAGTGCTGGGATTACAGGACTTTTTTTCTCAATATTCTTTTTTTTTTTTTTGAGTTGGAGTCTCACTCGATCGCCCAGACTGGGGTGCAGTGGCCGCTCCCGGTCACCGCAGCCTCGACCTGCTGGGCTCCGGCGATCCTTCCGCCTCGGCCTTCCAAGTAGCTGGAACTACGGGCGCGCGCTAATTTTTTGATTTGTTGTAGAGCTGAGGTCTCGCCTGCCCACGGGTCTTGAACCGGAGGGCTCAGGCAATCCACTCACCTCAGCCTCCCAAGGCACGGGATTATAGGCTGAGCCACCGAGCCTAGTTTATTCTTTTTTTATTTTTAAAATGTGGGGTAAAATTCAGAATTAGCTATACAAGTGATCATCGTACGGTAAAGTTTGGGTCTCCCGTTGGTCTCCGCTTCACCTGGTTTCAGATCAGGTATACTTATTGATGTTCTATGCTCTTCCCATCCCTCCCACACCCAGCAGTTTCCCTCTACTTCCCAGCCCTTTCTTATAGTATGATGGCAAATGTTCAGGGTCCACTTATGATTAAGCAGATGTGGTACTCAGTTCTTTGTTTCTGTGATAAATCACTGAGTATTAAAGACTCTAAATTCATCCAAGTTGTTGTGACTAATATATGTTCTCTTTACTATAATGTATGGTCTGTGAAAGTGAGAAATTTTTTCACCGAAGTAATCCCAGAAATGGGAACAACAACAACAAAAATCCCAAATCAAGCTTTGTAGTGTACATGAATAATGGGTGTATGAAGTTAGGGAGCAGAAAAAACAATTTTTGATTCTGTACCTTCTTACCATATGTTGAGATATATTTCACTAATTTAATGTTCTCTAAATGAAATTAAGCCTGATTAAAAGTTAAAAACTGAATTTTATCTTCTATGAATTGGAAACAGTAAAATATCAGAGCTGAAAGTACCCAAGAGATTGGACTACATTAATTTATCCATTCAAATGATACATATAACTTATTGTTTTATATCTGATTTTAATTCCTTTAATTTTTTTCTGTTTTCCTTATAAGGTTGAAGAAATTTCTAAGTGTGAAGTTCTTCAAGAAGACAGGTATAAAGATAAGAATATGTTAATATATACATATATGCATGTATGAGAAAGACAACGTGTGTATGGGGGTTGAGATATAGAAAGACAGTGAGAGGTAATACAGAAACATAGGATAAAAACGTTATGTGGATATTATGCTATGTTTGTTTAAAAGAGAAAAGTTATTGTTTCATAGACAATAGATATGAGTAAATGACAAATGGACAAAATAAATGCAGAATCTGGATCACACAGAAATCCTTGCTGTCTTTGTCACTTTTAGTTTTAAAGAATAAGAAAATGTTCTTCCGAAACCACACAGTGGTGACAGAATTCACTCTCTTGGGACTAACAGAGGACCCAGTGCTAGAGAAGATACTGTTTGGGTTGTTTCTGGTGATCTACCTCATCACACTGGCTGGGAATCTGTGCATGATCCTGCTGATCAAGACCAATTCTCACCTCCAAACTCCCATGTACTTCTTCCTTGGCCACCTCTCCTTTGTAGACATTTGCTATTCTTCCAATATCACTCCAAATATGTTGTATGGCTTTCTCTCAGACCACAAGACCATTTCCTATGTTGCATGCTTCACACAATGTCTTCTGTTCATTGCCCTGGTGATCACTGAGTTTTACATACTTGCTTCGATGGCTCTGGATCGCTATGCAGCTATCTGCAGCCCTCTACATTACAGTTCCAAGATGTCCAAGAATATTTGTATCTCTCTAGTCACAGTCTGTTATATGTATGGCTTCTTTAATGGACTGTCTCAGACACTGCTAACATTTCACTTATCCTTCTGTGGTTCCTTGGAAATCAATCATTTCTACTGTGCTGATCCTCCTCTTATACTGCTGGCCTGCTCTGACACCTACGTCAAGAAGATGGCCATGTTTGTAGTTGCTGGCTTTACTCTGTCAAGTTCTCTCTTCATCATTCTTCTATCATACTTTTTTATTTTTGGAGCCATCTTGAGACTCCGTTCTGCTGAAGGCAGGCAAAAAGCCTTTTCTACTTGTGGGTCTCACCTGATGACAGTCACTATATTTTATGGAACCCTCTTCTGCATGTATTTAAGGCCTCCATCAGAGAAGTCTGTAGAGGAGTCCAAGGTAATTGCAGTCTTTTATAGTTTTTTGAGCCCAGTGTTGAACCCGATGATCTACAGTTTGAGGAACAAAGATGTAATTCTTGCCATGCAACAAATAATTAGGAGAATCTTCTTTCCTAAAATTGCTATTTAAGTATCTGTTTATTTGTAATCCCTAAGTATCCGAGATAACATAGTGCCTCTTTTTAACGGACAAATCTACTGCTCTAAAGTCATGATTTGCTTGAAATCATGGATCTCAGTTACCATTTTAGTTAATTTATTTTTTAAATTGACACCTGGAAGACAAATGGCTTTAGTAAAAAAAAAAAAAGATTGAAATTGAAAATGTTTTACTTGATAGAAGTCCTAGAAAAATTAATTGGTTAGTATCTATTCTATATGAAAACAATTCTTTACTTATTTTGAGTTTAATTATTTAACTTACCATGAGAAGAAGTCTAAAACTCATATCCTTTGAATATTATGGTCTACAGAGGTATAGTATGGTTCAATATAGTGTGAATAATTTTGCAATTTATTTAAATGAAATCATTTCTACTCCAACGTAGTGTCAAGCACAATAGCTGCGACTCCTGTGTACTTACTGTGATACCTTGCAAAAATTTTAAATTTATCCATCATCTATAGGTTAAACTTGCTAAAGTTCTCCCAGAGCCCACATTATAAACATCTTGAGAAACTTCTTTGGCAATGTCATAACATTGGTTATACTCCTTTATATTGTTTGTTAGTTATTTTGAGATTTGTGTTACAAGTCGGGGTTAGCTACACAAGTAGGCTGCATGCAGATGAAATTTGGGCCTCCAACTGGTCCTCATTTCCCCTGATTTAGGACCAGGTACCATTTGTGCTGTTATGTGTCCCCATCTTTCCCTCCCTCCCCTGGCAGTGTCCAGAGATTGCTGATCCCTCCCTTGTGCCAGTATCCTAAGTCAACCCAAACAAAAGCAATTTGGTCATATTGTTATCCATAACTGTATTAGTAGCTGCAGACAGGATGCAGTTGACAAATGTGTAATCTTAAGAGAAAAGAAAAGAAATGACATCTTGGTTCTGTTCCATGTTCTGTCACTTCCAGTGGTCTTTGTTTCTTAACCCGAATCCCCTATGAATCTTTTCTTAATACAATTTTATTTTATTATAGAGAAGTGGGGTACAAGTGAGGATTAACTACATAAGTAGGCTGCATGCAGGTAATGTTTGGACATCTAGGTCGTCCTCACTCCCCCTGTAGAAAGTCAGATAACTTTTCTGTTGTCATGTGATCCTCACACTTCTTACTCCCTTCCTCCCCTAGCAGTGCCCAGTGACTGCCAATCCCTTCCTCATGCTACTATGACTCATGTTCAGGTTTTACTTATGAGTGAGAATATGTGATATTCAGTTCTTTGTTTCCGTGACAGATCACTTAGCACAATGGTCTCCAAGTCCATCCAATTTGCTGCAAAGTTCATGATTTTATTCTTCTTTATGGCTGCTTAATACTCCATCGTGTATATATACCATATTTTCTTTATCCAGTACTCTTTCAATGGGCAGTAGGGTTGGATCCACGTTTTTGCTATTGTGAATAGTGCTGCAGTAAACATGCATGTGCAAGTATCTTTTTGGTAGAGCAATTTGTGTTCTTCTGCATATATTCCCAGAAGGGTGATTGCTGGATTCTATGAAAGGTTAAATTTCATTTCTTTTAGGAATGCCACATTGCTTTCCATAGAGGTTAAATTAACTTGCATTCCCAGCTGTGTAGAAGTGCTCCTTTTTCTCTGCACCTATGCCAGCATCTGTTGTTTTCCCACTTATTTTATTTTTATTTTTTTATTTTTTTGAGTTGGAATCTCACTCTGTCACCCAGACTGGAGTGCAGTGGCCGCTCCCGGCCACTGCAGCCTAGACCTGCTGGGCTCCGGCAATCCTTCCGCCTCAGCTTCTGAGTAGCCGAAATTACAGGTGCGCGCTACCATGCCTGGCTGATTTTTTGATTTGTTGTAGAGATGAGGTCTCGCTGCCCAGGCGGGTCTCCCACTTATTAATGATAGTCACCCTTATCAGAGTTAGGTAGTATCTCATTGTAGTTTTGATTTGCATTTCTCTGATGATTAGTGAAGTTGAGCATTTTCTCATGTATCTGTTGGCTGCTTGTATATTGCCTTTTGCGAAATACCTGTTCATGTCCTTCATTTATTTTTTAATGGGGCTGTCTGTTTGTTTTTTCCTTTCACTTCCTTTGTGTTACTTATAGATCCTGGATGTTAGGTCTTTGCTAGATGCATAATTTGTAAATTTTTTTCCCATTCTGTGGGTTGTCTTGCTACTCTTTTGATGGTTTCTTTTGCTATGCAAAAGCTTTTCAGATTGATGATGTCCCACTTGTCTATTTTAGTTTTTATGGCATTTGTTTTGGGGACTTGGTCAATAATTCGTAGACTACTCTGATGTGCATAAGGGTGTTTCTTACGTTTTCTTTTAGGATTCTTAAAGTTTGCAGCTTTATGTTTGTCTTTGATATATTTTGAGTTGCTTTTTGTATGTGGTGAGAAGTAGGCATCCATTTTTTGCATGTGGTCAGCAAGTTTTCCCAGCACTGTTTGCTAAATATGGTCTCCTTTATCCAATGATTTTACTTGGTGGCTTTGTTGAAGATAAGTTGGTTGAGAGACTGTGGTTTTTCTTCTGGAAACTCTGTACTGTTTCTGTCTTTTCTGTGTGCCTATTTCTGTACCAATACCAGGCTGTTTTGGTCATTTGTAGCCTTGTCACAAATTTTAAAGTCTGGAAGTGCGATACCTTCCATTTTGTTGTTTGCTGACGATTGTTTTGGCTATTCGTGCTGGTTTTTTTGTTTCCATATGAATTTCTATATTGTTATTTCAAGATCTGAGAAAATGACATTAGTAACTTGATGAGCATTGCTTTGAATCTGTAGATTGCCTTGGATAGGATGGACAACTTGATAATATTGATTTTTTTCCAATCCATGAAAATGGAATGTTTTTCAATTGTTTGTGTCATCCTTGATTTCTTTGAGGAAGATTTTCTAGTTCTTATAAAAGTCTTTCATTTCTCTGACTAGGTGAATGCCAGGGTATTTCTTTTGCGTGTATGTGGCGACTGTGAATGGGATTGGTATTTTTATATTGTTCTCTGCCTACTTGTTGCTGGTGTGTAGAAATGCAACCATCTTTTGCACATTGATATTGTATCCTGAGACTTAAACAAAGTTGATTATCAGTGTGAGGAAGTTTTTTAGGGTTTTCAATGTATAGAATCCTATCATCTGTAAGAGGGAAATCTTTACTTCCTCTTTTTCTATTTGGAGACCCCTGATTTCCTTCTCTTGCCTCATTGTTCTGCCTTAGGACTTCTAGCACTATGTTGAACAGGAAGGGTGAAAGTGGACATCATTGTCTAGTTCCCATTCTCAGGGGGAATGCTTCCAAATTCTGCCCATTGAGCAAAATGTTGGCTGCGGGTTTATTATAGATGGCTGTAACTATTTTCAGGAATGTTTCTTTTATGCCTAGGTGCTCAAGTATTTTTAACAAGAATGGATGTTGGATTTTATTGAATGCTTTTTCTGCACCTAATGACATAATCATGTGGTTCTTTGTTTTACATCTGTTGATATGCTGAATTACATCTATAGTTTGGTGAATGCTGAACCAGTCCTGCATCCCAGGAATGAAGCCCACTTGGTCATGGTGGATTATCTTTGAGATGTGTTGTTGGATCTGATTTGCTAGAAACTTATTGATAATTTTTGCATTTATGTTCATCAAGGAGATTAGCCTGTCATTGGTACCTGCATGATGTTGGCTTTATAAAATTATTTTCATAGAATTCCATCTTTCTTGATTGCCTGGAATGCTTTCAATAGGATTGATATCAGCTCCTCCTTGTATGTCTTGTAGAATTCAGCTAGGAAGCCAACGGGTCCAGGGTGTTCTTTGGTAGCAAGAGTCCTCATGACTGAGTCAATTTCCTGGATTTTTATTGGTCTGTTTAGTGTTTTAATTTCTTTTCATTTCAACCATGGGAGGTTTTATGATGTCAAAAGTGCTCCCTTTCCTTTTTGTTTTCTAGTTTATTTGCATATAGGCTTTTATAGTAATATCTGAAAATCTTTTAAATTTCTTCACGGTCAGTTGTGACTTTTCCTTTTACATTTCTAATTTTGTTTATCTAGGTTTTCTCTCTCTTTCAAAAAAAGTCAGTCTGGCCAAAGACCATCAATCTTATTTATCCTTTCAAAGAATCAGCTTTTGGTCTTGTTGATCCTTTCTATGATATTTTTGTCTTCCATTTCCTGTAAATCTGACTTTATTTTGGTTATCTGGATTCTTTTTCTGAGGATAGGACCTAGGTGACATTGCCATTCCATCTCCTTTGGGTGTGACATTAGGTTGTCCACTTGGGATCTTTCTGTTTTCTTGATTTGTTCATGCAATGCTATGAATTTTCGTCTTAACACTGCTTTCATGGCATCCCAGAGATTCTGCTAAGGTGTGTCTTTGTTTTCATTTGGTTTCAGTAATCTTTTTATTTATGTCTTGATTTTTATCTTGACCTAGAAGTTGTTCAACAACATGTTGTTTAGAGTCTTTGTCTGTGTATGTTTGGGGGTTCTTCTTGGTGACAATATTTATTTTTATTCTACTGTGATCTGAGAAGATGCATAACACTATCTCTATCTTTTGAAACTTGCTTATGTTTGATTTATGCCTGAGAATGTGATTGATCTTGGGCTATGTTCTGATGAGTAGAAAGTATAATCTGTACTTGTTGGGTGAAGTGTTCTGTAGATGTTTATTAAGTCCATTTTATTGAGAACTGAGTTGAGGTTCCAGATCTCCTTGTTCAAAACTTGTTAGTTGAATATTTAGGTCTTCAACTATGGTTGAGTAAGAGTAAGAGTCAATGGCCTCTTTTAGTTTGCTTAGCAGTTGTCTCAAAAAACTTGGTTGCTCCTGTGTTGGGTGCAAATATGTTTAGGATGAATATTTCTTACTGGAGAATTGAGTTTTTTATCATTATGTCATATCATTCCATGTCCTTTTTAACTTTTGATGGTTTGAAGACTGCTTTGTTGATATTAAAATAGTTACTCCTGCTGATTTATTCTGTTTTTCATTCACTTAAAAGGTCATTTTCCAGCTTCTAACCTTGAGTCTGTGGGTATCTTTTGAGGTGAGATGAGTTTCCTGGAGGTAGCAGATTATTGGATCATGTTTTTTTTGTTTGTTTGTTTTAATCCAGTTTGCTGCTCCATGTCTCATCAGTGGTGCATTTAGTCCATTCACATTCAAGTTGTTGTTATGTGAGCTTGTCTCTGTCATAGGGATTTTAGTGGGCTGCTTTGTTTCCTTTAACATTTATATTTATACATATGTGTGCTTTCATTTTTGTGGTGCTCTGTATGCTCTGTTGACTCTGTGTTTGCCTGTACTTTTGTGATGTGCATGGCCATTATTTTTTGTGTGTGTGCTCAGTACATTTTTAAGTGTCTCCAGAAGGGCTGATCTGAAAGGGGGCATATTCTATTAAAGACTGGATGTATGGAAAAAAATTTAATTCTCCATCACTGATGAAATATAGCCTGACTGGCTAGGAAATACTTGATTAGAATTGCTTATCTTTAAGAACATTAAAAATTGCACTACAATCCCTTCTGGCTTGTAGTATTTCGGTGGATAAATCTGGAGTAATTTTGATGGGCTTTTCCTGGTAGGTAGTCTGAACTTTCTGTCTGTTTCCTTTAGAATTTTTTTCTTTAGTGCTTACTTTATGGAGGCAAATTGCTATGTGTTTTGGTGATAGTCTTCTCATGTAATATCTTGCAGGAATTCACTTAATCTCTTGTTCTTGGATGGCCATAACTCTAGCAAAATGGGGGAAGTTCTCTTGAAAGACCTCATGGAATATTTATTCCATGGTGTTCTCATTTTCTCTTTCAATGATGCCAATCAGGAGTAGGTTTGGTCTTTTGACAAAGTCACACAGCTCTTGTAAGCTTTCTTCCTTCTTTATGAGTTTTTTCTATGTTTTTAACAGACTGTTAATTCCATATTTTGGTCTTCAAGGTCTGAGATTCTTTCCTCTGCTTGGTTGAACCCAATACTTGTTACTTTGTTATTGATTTCAAGGATGGGGCTCTTTATTTCCATTATTTCAGAATAGGCTTTTTTTTTTGAAGTTGTCCAACTCTGCTTTCACTTGTATTATTTATTTGAAATTTGCTTCATTTTTCTCTTGGTTCTTGTTCATTTGTGCTATCCATTCTCTGATTTCTGTGTCTGTCAACTAAGGCAGTTCATTCTGGGGGTTTTCCAATGTTTGTGCTCTGTTGGCTACTTTTTCATGTGTTGTCTTATTAAAAATCTGAGGGTTGCTTGCGTTTCTTCATTGATCCTTCCTCATTTTATTTGGTGAAAAAGGGAGGATCTCTACCCTGTGGCAAGTTCTTGTTATGGCAGATTTTCTCTCCTGCTGCTAAACTAATCAGGACAATTTTCAGTTTCCTGCTGCATGTGTCATATGATCAGTGGAGAGGGAGTGAACCAACCTATTGCTTCCCAGAATCTCCCCATTCCACACTCAGTGTGATCTCAGTTCATATACATACCTAGCTTGTGGTGGTGTTTGGTGTGCCCTGATTCTCACGGCTGCCTTTTTGAGTTCTGTGTTTAGGGAGACCCTCACTGGGTGTGAGAAGTTTCATCCTTCGAAACGTGTCCAGAGTGCCTACATTAATTGGTGGTTGGATCCCCAATCTCTGCCCTGCCCTGCAAGAGAGGCACTAGTCTGTTGCTCCATCAAGTGCTGGTGGCAGACATGTCAGTCAGATTCACATGCAGGCCTGCCTTCCCTGTGTGGGATCTGCTCCCCATTCCACCTGAGCTCTGATGCTTAATACTGCATCCTGATCAGGTTTTTCCTCCCATGTGAAACTGACATTTTACACACTGTCAGAAGGGGGTGAGCCAAGTTGAAGTGTCTTATAATCACCCCCCCTCCTTCTCTGAACACAGCTTCCTTTTCTGTGCATGCCTGGTGTGGGGCAGGAGATGGGGCACCTGGAATTCTGTGCCTGCGGTGACTTTCTGGACTCTATTCACTCAGAGGGACCTTCACTGGGTTCACGATGTTTAATATGTTCAAAAGTGCTCAGGGTATCTCCTCTTAACAGCAGTAGAATCCCTACTCTCTGCCATGCTAGGTGAGAGTGGCACTGATCTGCTGCTCCACAGTGACCCTCTTGGCTCTCTTGATCTCTTAACTCATTAAAAAATACTATGTATAGAAGCCAGAATGGACAGTTAAGAATGGAATAAGATGAAGAAAAAAAAAGAGGCCCATGAGGAAAAATTCTTAAACAATTACTTGTCTTGTGAGTAAACCAACACAAGACAATTACTTGTCTTGTGTTTCTTGGGAGACAGAAAAAATCAGCAACAACTTTGCTCATAACTGATATTTCCATCTCATGTTTTCTTTTAATAACATTCATATGGGTGCTTTCTGTATGCTCCCTTCACTGGCATAGCTGGAGGGGCCTTCAGTGACAGCCTGGTCCCATTACAGTCTGGTCCCATTACAGTCACCTAGACCATAAGCTTCACAAGAATCTTGAACCTCCTCATGTCAGTTGTCATCATATTTTGAGTCCCCTTGGCTCTGGCTAATATGTATCATAATATCCATTTTCTTCAAGTTTCTGGTGCAGGAGGTAGAGGCAAAAGTATTCTCTGGGTGCCTGCTGTCCATGCTGTTAGTACTGGAATTCCCCTCACAGTAGGTAGGGGTGGTATTCCTTGAGTCACGTGGCACCTCTGGTGATGACTCCATTCACTGTTATGCCACACACCAAATCTCCCTATGGTGGTTCAACCTCACACAGACTCTGGGAACAAGTAGAAGGGAAAGTGCAGCTCTCTGGCCTCACACTGGCACCCCAGGTCCACTAGAGAGTTCAAGTACTCGTAGGACAGCTTTAGAGATTACTTCTGGCAGATATCATCCACCATATCTGGTACTAGAAATTTCTTGGCTTCCTCCATGGCATGGGCCATAAGAACATTAGCTTCACATGAGGTCCAAATATTTCAGTGAAGACATGCAGATCCATATTCAAGTGGGAATATTTGGGGTCTTCACCTTTATGCAGCTCTTCATTCTTGGCATTTTCTCTCATTGAGCCCTTTGTCAACACAGAGATGTTTGCATTACTTTCTTCTTGCAGTCTTCTGATTATATTCCCTTGTGGTCCAAGAATCTTCCCCATAAAATTAGACTTGGGATACTGCTTAACAGGCATCACTAGCTACTTTTTCAGTTTCATGTTCTTACGAGAAAATAAACCCAAATAATTCTCCTTAATGTGCATCTTTTGAATCTCCTTTCTGAATCTTCTCAATTCCTGCCATCAGCAGCTGCAAAAGATGGGCTATAAGATAAACTGGGCATTACATCGTAATATTAATTTTATTAAGTTCTACCAAAAGTGGCTATTCTCAGAGAAGAAAGGTCTAGACATAGTCGCATGGCATACAAAATCCCCCATGTCTGGGTTTAGGTCTGGTTCTATTCAGTGTAGAAAGATTTAGAATAGCCAAAAAAATCTTGAAAAAGACCAAAATTTGAACATTCATAACATAGACTTTATACTGACTAGAAGCCTATAACACTCAAGAAAATGCAGCATTTCATAAAGATGGATGAAAATAGATCAATGGAACAGAAGAGTACAAAATATATGTAAATACATATACTTGATTTATTATTCACTAAAATGTTCACATAACTGAATGAGATTCAAGATATATATATATATATAAGTTATATATATATAACTTAAAAGGTATAACTACAAGATAATATAATAAAATGAAAAAAAGATGCCTCACAGAATAAAGAGTAATGGTCAATAATTACATGAAAAAGAGACACAACTGCCTGAGTTATCAGGGAAGTGAAATAATAGTAGCAATGAGATGCTACATCCCATCCACTGGTTTGGTAAAATTAAAAATATTTTATTAACAAATACCAAGTTAATAAGAAATATTACCTTTTGAAATTATCAAACAGTGATTGGTATGTATTTCACTTTGAAAAACAGTTTAGAGTTATAAAGTTAAATGCACTATTACCATTGGATCCAATGATTCTTTGTACATTTACCAAGGAGGAATAAAAATGTGTGCAAAAAAAATATGTGTACATTCGTGTTTCTGACTGCTTTGTTCAAAATAGTACAAAATGGAAATATTTCAACTCTCCTTCAACAAATAAAAAGACAAATTGTGGTATATTCATATAACAGACTTCTCAACAATAAAATAGAATGAACTAGCAATATTTCAGTATTTTAACAGCATTAACCAGACACAAACACACAATATTATTTCTTTTATATAAATTTCTAGAACAAGTAAAGGGTCATTGGGAAATACAAAATACAGTATTTTTGAAAGGACATGTATGTAAACTTGGCATGTTATCATGTATAAATTATTGCTGCTCTAACATAAACCTGTTTTTTATTTTCTCAAGTTTCATGAGTTATACTAGACAAAAGAAATTGTATATATTTAAGGTATACACATTGATATTTTAATATACATATACATTGTGAAATTATTACCACAATCAGGCTAATTCACATATTCATCTCCTCACATAGTTAACATTTTCTTATGACAAGATCATTTAATATCTACTGTCAGCAAATTTCAAATATACAATACAATATTGTTAGGTATAATTATAATGCTGGACGTTAGGCATCCAGAACTTATTTATCCTGCATAACTTAAACTTTGTACTTTTTTATTACCATTTCCAATTTCCCTTACTCTTCCCTGGACATGGACTCCGCTATTCTACTCTCTGTTTCTATGAATTTGACATTTTTTAGATTCCTCATGAAAGTGTGACCAGGTACTAAACTCTGACACTTCTATTATTGTCTTTAGCTTGCCTTTCAGAAACTTTCCTCAAATTTTATATAGTTCACAAAGCTTTAAAAGAATATGCCACTGTGGTCTAAGAAGAGGCATGTTAGTAATTTGATCTCATGGAATTGGTTTATACTTGAGTTATAGCCCAGGATGTCGCTGAACTTGGAGTATGTTCCAGGTGGTGATGAGTAGGATGTATACTCCATGGTTGTTGAGTGGAATGTTCTATAATAGGTATCTATTAAGTCCATTTGGTCCAATATTAAGTTGAGGTTCTGGATATCTTTACTGATTTTTTTCCCCTGATTATCTATCTAAGGTAGTTAGTGGGGATTTATGTCTCCAGTTATGATAGTGTTAGAGTCAATGTCCTTTTTTTTTTTTAGTTTACTTAGTAGTTGCTTTATAAATCCTGGTGCTCCTTTGTTGGGTGCATATATGTATAAGATGGATATTTCTTGCAGATTGATTGAGCCTTTTATCAATATGTAGTGTCCTTCTGTATCTTTTTAAATTTTCGATAACTTCAAGGTTATTTTGTCTAATATTGACATCACAACTCTTGTCTTTTTTGTTTTCCACTCATCTGAGTTTATTCTTCATACTCGAAGTATTCAGGTGTCCTTTTAAGATGCTGGAAAAGATGTGGGGGAATTCTACACTGTTGGTGGAATTGTAAACTAGTATAGCTTCTGTGGAAAACAGTGTGGTGATTTCTAAAAGATCTAAAAATTGACCTTCCATGTAACCCAGCAATTCCCCTTTTGGGGATCTACCTGGAGGAACTCAAATCATTCTACAAAAAAGATACCTGTGCCCTCATAGCAAAAACATGGAACCAACAATACTGTCTATTGAAACTGTATGGGATAAAAAAAAAGTTGTACACATGCACAATGGAATATTACACAGCCATAAAGTAGGACAAAATTATGGACTTGGCAATAACTTGGATGGACTTAGAATCTATTATGCTCAGTGATCTATCACAGAAACAAAGAAATGAGTACCACATATCTCTCCCTCATAAGTGGATCCTGAACATTTATTAAAATACCACACGAATGGGACTGACAGTAGCAGGACACTGCCAGGGGAGGAAGAGCATATAACATCAATAAGGGTACCTGATCCCAAATCCAGCAAAGTGAGGACAAATAGAAGGCCCAAACTTCACCTATATGATGAGTATTTATGTACCTAATCCTGAATTGTACCTCACAAATTAAAAATTTTAAAAAGAAAAAAATTTGGAAAACGATATGTAACACACTATTTATATGCCCATAACTTAAACTTTTCAAACTCTACATTTAGTTTCCAGTATTTTATCACACTAAAAAAAAAATAATCTTCTGAAGATTTCATTTATATAAATAACTATTAATTGATCAACATTAAGTAATATACTAATATGCTAATATTAATTAATCTCAATTAACATTGAGTAGTAAATAACCTTTTTTTCTTCTGCAAAAGAGATTTTCAGAAGTAAGTTTTCTACCCAATGAAGATATTAAGATACTCATTTTTCAACTTTTTTTTGGGCCTAATGTGAGAGATTAAGGATAATTGAGTTCATCAGTTCATTGGATATTACCATTGAGCCCAGCAGAGACACTTATTCATTTTTCTGTTCCTCTTGTGGAGTGACTTACATTTACCCCAAATTCATATGTTGAAGACCTAAACCCCAGTACTCAAAAAAACTGAGTGTACTTGAAAAAATAGCCTTTAAAAAGATAATCAGTTTAAATTGTTGTCATATAGTTGGTTTCTAAACCAATAAAACTGGTGTCCTAATAAGAGGAGATTAAAACAGAGAGAGGAAGATACACCAGACATGTACAAAGACTAAGGGACAACTCTGTGAGGACACAATGAGAAGGTGACTGTCTTCAAGCCAAGGTGAGAGGTCTCAGAAGAGAACAAACATGCCAACATCTTGGGTTCCCAGACTCCAGAACTGTGAGAAAATTAATTTCCATTGTTTAAAATGTCCAGCTTGTGGTATTTTGTTATGACAGTCCTCGAAATTAATACGACTTTCATAATCACTTATCTATTCATTTCTAACTACAACAATTGCAATAGGTAATTACTACAAAATATTTAATGTGAATCTGTTTGTTTTCATGCATTTTTACAAAGTATACTATACTGTTTTATTTGCATGCATTATGCTTTATATAAATGTCAAATATCTCCACTTTCAGCTTTAATTTAAGGCATACAGGAGATTATTTTGTGATCTGCAATGACCATTTATCCCTAAAGAAAATAAAATCCTGAGGAAATATTCCTTTCTAAATAATTGTGTCAGACATTACAAGTGTGGAATATATATGGTATATCTAAAATGTTTAATGTTTAAAATGACTTAGTGTATCAGAAAACTTATAGAAACAATCAAATATAACACAAAATACCCTTTGACTCTTTCTGGTAGTTGTCTTCTATATTTTTTTCAGCTAAAATGCAAGCACAAAGAAAGAATAGAATACTTTTATTACATGAACGTTGGTTTTTGAAGGACACATCTTTCATTTAACATCCACATCATCCAATTTCTTTAAAAATTATTATGTCAACTTTATATTTGAAATAAAAGAGACAGAAAACCAAAAGAAAGAATGGCAAAATATACTATTATTTATATATCCAGTTTCTTTTTTGAAATATGACTGCTAGAGAGTTCCTGGCTCTTACTTATTTCATTTTTGAAATAATGAATCTATTCACAATAGCAAAAACGTGGAACCAACCTGGACTGGATAAAGAAAATGTGGTACATATACCCAATGGAATATTATGCAACCATAAAGAAGGAAAAACATATGGACTTTGTAGCAGCTTTAGTGGATTTAGAGTCTATCATACTCAGCGATCTATCACAGAAACAAAGAACACAGTACCATATGTTCTCACTCATAAGTGGACCTTGAACAATTATCATAATACTATAAGAAAGGGATAGGCAGTAGTGGGAAACTGCTAGGGAAGGGGGATGGGATTGGCAGTTGAGGGAAACTTCTAGGGGAGGGAGGGACACACCTCATCAACAAGGGTACCTGCATAGTAAACACTAAATCTAAACCTGAATTGTACCCCGCATCTTTAAAATAAAAAAAAGAAATAATGAATCTATGAATGGAAAAGCGTTACTTCGACAAACACACATTGATCACTGTGTCCCTTAGGTGTTGTGAAATTGAACTCACATCAATAATATTGAATATCCTTACTGGCACAAAGGAGACTCAGGGTGTCTGGTTGAATTCCTAGAAAGAGAACTCATTAAGGAATCAACCCAAAGTGATGTCTTCCCCATAGATGTAAAGGGCAATGTATGGATTATAGAGTCACCTGCACTTCAGGGTTAGGGTCTCCAGTGTTTATAGAGCTCTGTCAACTTTCTTTGCTTGCTGAAGCCATGTAGAGAGACTCACTAAAAACCTGAAGCAGTTTCTCCGCTAAAGGTAGGTAGAAAATACTTGTTATATTTTTGCATAATGGCTTTTAAACAATTCAAAATCATACCTTAAAAAGAGCCACTTCTCATTCATTCTGGAAGTCACAGGAAATTATGTCCAATTAAATAACACAATGCTTCAACTATAGTTTGTTTCTGAGACTTATGTCTATTTTTAGGAATACAGGGAATCAAATATGATGAAACTATTTATGTTTCCAAATTGGAAATGTCATCAATACAGCTCATATACTTAAGTAAATTACTTAATTGCCATACTGAAACAATAGATCTTTGCTCACTGAGACTGTTTATATTATAGTTTTAGTTTTTGATATTTATTTAAAATAAATCCTGTTTGAACAGGATAATCTGTGAAAGACAATTTGGTGCACATCTACCCAAATTCAAAATGATACCCCCATTTTTGGCAATATAAAAATAGATCACAAACTTTCTCAGAAAAAATTATTCATTAAAATTGAAATATTTAGGCAAATATATATGCATAATGCATAATCAATGAAATAATAGAACATGTTTAGTTAAACCATCTATCTCACAATAAAATATATGTCAGCATTTTAGTTTAGAAGACATCACAAAGAAGGATTTCTCCTAGCTATCAAAAGAAAGGGAATTCCATTTGAGGATAGGCATTTGCATAAGTAGGAGCAAGACTTCAAGAAACTGAAGAAACCTATATTTCTGGTTTGATAGGACAAAAATTCTATAATATTATCAAGGGGAGTATAAAACCCAGAAAGATAATATTCACTTCCTGTGTTGTGCTTAGTTTCTTTGTTTTCTTTTATAATTGGCGAAAATTCTAACTAAATGGAAACTACTTCTAAATTATACTTTTAAGGACTGTCATTGTTATCTATTAGCTATAAAACACTGGTGCTAATTTATAGACAACTCACCTACCCTCTTAATTAATTGCTAGTGTTATTGAAAAGATTGGACATGCCCAGAGAATTATCAAGGATGACATTCTCAAATACTATAAAATTCAAGTTTTATAGTCTTGTTTGACACTATGTTCATTTCCAGTTTCTGATTGTATGGAGCCAGTGCTACAAATCATGGAAAAACTTCTCTCAGAGAAGATTTTACCTCTCAAAAAACTGGAGCTATATCCCAGAAGAATCAATATAAGCAGGGCACAAAGCACTAGAGATAAAAATAGACCTTCAGTGTGTGTTTAGTAAGGTAGCATGATTGGAAAAACCATATGGACCTAATTGTGGAATGCACTGAAAATGAAACAAAAGTTCATTTCAGTTATTCTAAAGAATAGCTCAGGTTACACATCTTAATTACTTAAAAAGTCAAAATGACTGGCATTCCTACCATCAAATCTCAGAGAAACCTGACTTGTGACCAGGAAGGATACATCTTTTTCTTTTTTTTGAGTTGGAGTCTCACTCTGTCGCCCAGACTGGAATGCAGGGGCCACTCCCGGCCACCGCAGCCTCAACCTGCTGGACTCCGGAGGTCCTTCTGCCTCAGCCTTCCGAGTAGCCGGAATTACAGGCGCGCGCTATCATGCCTGGCTAATTTTTTGATTTATTGTAGAGATGAGGTCTCGCTGCCCAGGCGGGTCTCGAACCCGCGGGCTCAGGCAATCCACTCACCTCAGCCTCCCAAAGGCGCGGGATTATAGGCTGAGCCACCGAGCCTGGCTCAAGGAAGGATACATTAATGGCAGTGTTAATGAAGTCTTGACCTAAAGAAATAACAGAGGATGGTGCATAGGATGGGGGAATATTCCTGGAAGTTAGCAAATTATGAAATCTAGAGATTTAAAGGAGAAAATTAGAGGATGCATATGATATTTGTGATTAAAAATGATTAACTTTATGAATTAATGACTTTTCATAGAAGAATAAAACCAGTAACACATTAGTTTTCAGCAAAAGCATTACTTTGATCACCTCATCTTAAATTATATTCTTTCATATTCAAAAATCTCATGGCCATTTCCCCAACCAAAATAAACTTCACAAAAATCTGTCACTATCTGTCTTCCATCTCTCATTACCTCATATTTCTCTTTAATAACTTGTTATATGAATTCTACTGAAGAGATCACTTTGTTTCTACTATCAACTCTCAATGTTGCCATGTTTTGATCTTAGCTTCTCCACTTTGGCCAAAGCTAACATTATTTTACTCCAGCTATCCAACTATAATCTCTTAACTTATTTTTAAAAATTTTTAATCATGCCCCACCTCTAACCTTCCATAATCCCATAATTTATTAGCTTCATCACATTAGTCATCTTTTAAAAATGTAAACCTGATCACGTTATTCACCTATCTTAAAATGCTTTCATGACTCACAATTCACGTAAAATAAGATACAAATATTTACTGTGACCTCTATTGTTTGATTTTACTAATTCTTCACTTTTTCATTATAATCTAGTCATATTGTCTTCTATTGGGATTTCCCCTTTCTCCTTCCAAAATAACCCCCAAAACTCATTTTTTAAAAAGATGATTATCATTTACCTCAGAGCAGCATTTTAAATTATTCATTCTTGCTTGGAATTCTTGCTTGGAATTATATGTTTTTGTGGTTCATCAATTAGCTGGTTCTTTCCAGTAGCCACACAGGTGAAAATATTCTGCCCTATAAGCCTCATGTATCTTTTGTTTAATGTACTTATTATACTTATTACAATCTGAAGTTATCCTGTTTATATTTTTGTCTACTAGTTTTTATCTCTTCTGTATCATTGGAATAACAGATCTGTAAGATGAGGAATGAGTAATTTATTTGACACTTGAATGCCACCTGACACAGAGTAGAAATTAAATATATATGAGGATGCCAAAAAAGTACACACATTTTAAGAGATGCTATCTATGTTATCTGTGTTACTATCTGAAGCTAGTTACAGTAGCAATGTGTAGTATGACATTCACTCAGCCATGTTTTTTGTCATTTTCTTTGACTGTCCTATCCATCGATTGTTGGGGGACACTAGCATTCATCTGATTAACACAATCTTTTGAGTGAACATTATACTTAAAATGTGTACACATTTTTTTGGCACCTCCATATATATGATAAATAAATAAGACGATCATTCAAAAAAACCAAGAAATGAATGATGCTTGGTGTCAGAAACAAACTAATATCAGACACTAACAATGTTGGAAATTATTTTGGTCTTGCTTCTCTGATCATTTTTACATTGTCACTTTATTATTTTTTATACTGCACAATATGTTTTCTATTTATTATATACTTTTCAGAAGAAGAAAAATGTGAACAGCTCTGAAATTTTACTGCTGAGATATATATGATGAAATAGTTTTGACTTTCTAGAATTTAATTCCAAATTACTAAAAATGACTATAACAGGATTTATCTGGGCCATGTGCCCACCACTGGAAATATGAATTATTGATGTAAAAGGACCCTAACTAGTTTATTTAGTGACAAGTGATCACACTTAAAGTAAACAATTCTAGTAAAATATTCAGCCATATTAAAATAACATGTAATTCTATAACAAATGCATGCATTGTAATTATTACAGTAATTCTATGTAGTCAGAATATCTATTTTTATTCAATAACAAAAATATAAAAATATGAAAAGATCAGTAAGGATATAAAATAAGAGCAGATTTTTTTTTTTTTGAGTTGGAGTCTCACTCTGTCGCCCAGACTAGAGTACAGTGGCCGCTCCCGGCCACCGCCGCCTCGACATGCTGACCTCTGGTGATCCTTCCGCCTCAGCCTTCCAAGTAGCCGGAATTACAGGCATGCGCTACCATGACCGGCTGATTTTTTGATTTATTGTAGAGATGCGGTCTCGCTGCCCAGGCGGGTCTCGAACCCGTGGGCTCAGGCAATCCACTCCCCTCAGTCTCTCAAAAGCGCAAGATTACAGGCTGAACCACTGAGCCCGGCTAGGAGCAGATATATTTTACAAATTATAAAAATAACAAACTTTTATAAGCATATATTGTGATTAAAAATAAAATACAATGTAAAAACTTCAAGCAATTGTACAAACATGAGAGAAAAGAAGGAAAAAAGCAATGAGAAAGAAGGAATAGGAAGTAGTATTCAGGAAAGCGTGATGTCAAAAAATTACACAAGTGATACACTTTTTTTTTTTTTTTTGAGTTGGAGTCTCACTCTGTCGCCCAGACTGGAGTGCAGTGGCCGCTCCCGGCCACCGCAGCCTCTACCTGCTGGGCTTCGGCGATCCTTCCACCTCAGCCTTCCTAGTAGCCGGAATTACAGGCATGCGCTACCACGCCCGGCTGATTTTTTGATTTTTTGTAGAGATGAGGTCTCGCAGCCCAGGCGGGTCTCGAACCCGCGGGCTCAGGCAATTCACTCACCTCAGCCTCCCAAAGGCGCGGGATTACAGGCTGAGCCACCGAGCCCGGCTAAGTGGTACACTTTTAGCTGATATTATTTATTGAAAGCTAAAATGAGAACCAGTAACCTGAAACACAAAACCGAGGTCATATCTCCACATATTTTAGTAGGAGTTAATTATGTAAAAATGAAATACAGCAGTTAGCAGACATACATGACAGATGTATGAGTTAACTGTATATCTAATATATATTATACAAGAATGGAAAAAGGATAATGGGGCAAGATAGTACCTAGGATCTTCTACCCTTAAGGAAACAAAATGTATCTCAGGTTAAGGAAAATCACAAGGAGCCATTAAGTTATTTGGAGACACATGCCTTAAGTCTTTCTCACACAATGTAAGAAATATAAAATATGAACCGTGGCTTGAATTTTTGCAAGCTAGGAACATACTTATAATTCAAGAAGTTTGTGAGGAAGTAAATCCTTGAAATGTTGCATGATGCTGAAACATCTGTTTAATGTAATATACTTACTATTCTCTTTCTCTCTCTGAAATAATTACAAAGAACCTGATATTAATAACTAGTTAGATTAATACATAATTAAAAAAAAACTCACACAAGGAATTGCCTTTGCCATCTAACAGCAGTCCTATAAAATAATTTTTAAAAATTTTAATCATCTTTTTTTTTTCCCCAAACAGATGAATTCCCAAATTTCTACATGGCTGCTGGAAATTTCACCCAGGTCACTGAGTTTATTCTCATGGGTGTCTCAGATAGTCCACAGTTCCAAATTCCCCTCTTCCTGGTCTTCCTGGTCTTCCTGGCTGACCGTGGCAGGGAACCTGGGCATCATCACTCTCACCAGTGTTGACTCTCGACTTCAAACTCCCATGTATTTTTTTTCTGAGACATTTGGCTATCATCAATCTTGGCAACTCTACTGTCATTGCCCCTAAAATGCTGATACATTTTTTAGTAAAGAAGAAGACTACCTCTTACTATGAATGTGCCATCCAACTGGGAGGGTTCTTGTTTTTTATTGTATCTGAGATTATCATGCTAACTGTGATGACTTATGACTGCTATGTGGCCATTGTAATCCTCTTCTCTACATGGTGGTGGTCTCTCGGTGGATCTGCATTCTGCTGGTATCCCTCACATACTTCTGTGGCTTTTCCACAGCAATTGTGGTTTCATCCTTTGTATTCTCTGTCTCTTATTGCTCTTCTAATACAATCAATCATTTTTACTGTGATAATGTGCCTCTGTTAGCATTGTCCTGCTCTGATACTTACTTTCCAGAAACAGTAGTTTTTATATCTGCAGCTACAAATTTGTTCTTTTCCATGATTTTAGTTGTGGTATCCTATTTCCACATTGTTTTGTCCATTCTAAGAATACGCCCATCAGAAAGAAGGAAGAAAGCTTTTCCCACATGTGCTTCACATATGATGGCAGTCACAGTTTTCTATGGGACACTGTTGTTCATGTATTTGCAGCCTCAAATTAACTGTTCATTAGATACTGCTAAGATGGTTTCTGTGTTTGACACCTTGGTGATCCCCATGTGGAACCCCTTGATCTACAGCCTGCAGAATAAGGATGTGAAGACTGCTTTAAAGAGATTCATGACAAAGCCATGCTGTTTTTAAGCCAATTAACTTTAGAAGTTTATAAGTAAATGAAGAGATGGTTCGTATACTTGCAAGCTCTTATTATGAAGACAAATAAATGGTGAGGCATCTAGCTTATAGGTTTGCAAATAATTCTCACTTTTAAAAGGAGTACTTGGGGATCATTGAATTAGAAAATAAACAGAAACTCTTGGAGATGTGAGGTTTGTATAGAAAATTTGGAAAAAAATTAAGTTCTAGAAGTCAGGAAAAAATATAAGTAAAAAAAAGTTAAGTTAAAATGAAGGACAAAGATATAATGAGAGAGTCTTTTTATATTATTATTTGGCTTTCTTTTCTGTTTCTCCCTGGGTATTGTATAGGAGTTTAATGTATCTTGAAAAATTATAATTATACATGAATAAAATATTATTTTTGCAATTAAGTTACAATGAACTGACAACTATATTTAAAATAAAATTCTTTAACTCTTTCTTAGTATTGTGTCAGTGATAGAATGTATACTACCAATGAATTCACATTCTAAATGCTAACCAGAAAAATATTAAATTATTATATTTCAAATAATATAATTAAGCATTTTAAAATAAAAGACACTAAAATAAAATAGAGTACTATATTGAATACACTTTTATAGTAAGTTTGTAAAAATTTTTTTCTTCTTACTCTATTATATGTGTTTAGCATGAAAAAGGAATATCCTGCATTGCAATATTATTAAACATTTAGTGTACCACGTTCACAAAAGTTTCTTACACCTTAGAGGAAAAAAATTAATTTATTTGATAAAATTTTTGTTCTACTCTGCTAGTTCTTGCTCAAGGAGTGTAAATTTAAATCTAATTTACTTTAAATAGAAAGTGTGACCTAACTATATCTCAGAATTATCAAACCATATCATGTTAATAAATTCATATTTTTTTAAATAATCAAAAATTTTAATTATGGTATTGTGGGTACAGTTAAGGGTTAGGTATACAAATATGCTTCGTTCAGGGCCCCTTGTTGATAAGAGGTGTCTCCTGTCTCCAGACAGATGTTTACTACCATTAGTCCCATCCCCCTTCCCCTTTCCCCCCCATAGTTTCCCACCACTGTCAGTCATTTTCTTATGGTAGTACGTTGGATGATCAAGGTCCACTATATTAGTGAGAACGTTTTATACTCAGATCTTTGTTTCTGTGAGAGGTCACTTGGTATTATAGACTCTAGTTCCATCCAGGTTGCTGTGAAATTCATGATTTTGTTCTTTTTTATGGCTGCATAGCATTCCATCATGTATATGTATCACATTTTTTTAATCCAGTCCTCTTTTGATGGACAGCATGGTTGCTTCCAGGTTCTTGCTATTGTGAACAATGCTGTGATACATTTATTAAGAGATTCTGGGTCTGTGAGACCCTCTGCAAAAGAGAACACTCATAAAGACCCTAGCTCTCTCCCAAGGGCTGCAGCTCCCACCTTCTGCAGGCTGCAGTTCACAGGGAGCTCAGCTACCACCCTCACCCGCCATGGCTACTCAGATATTACGGCAGTCCGGGCTGCTTCTGCAGTCATGGATGCTGCCACTGCGGCCATTCCCAGCTTATGCCTGAAGTGAACCACAACTTCAGACTGTGAAGCCCTTGCAAGCAGGTTCTTCTGAAATCGCTGCTGCCTGGTTGCTGCTGCCACTGCCACACCACTCCCCTAGCCTGGAGACAGGCCTGTGAACTCTGCCCGTGTACAGAGAAATTGCCACGACAGGTCACAGATCCGTAACCAGCTCACTCCCTTCTGGACTGCAGCCATGAGATAGCATCACCTGCTGGGGGTCCAAGGTAACAACATCAAAATGGAAATGGCAGAGGCTCAATTAGAAAAAGCCAGATCTCAGTAATAGACTGAGCAGGGGCTCATATCTGAACTGTTCTTCACAGCAGGCCAGGAGCAACTGACCCTAAATGTGAACAATTCTACCAGTCTGCAAAGACAGTTATAAATCAGAACTGAAAAGACATTGAACTTAAAGGAACAGTCTCAGAGTGTGCTTGGTTGGTTCTGTTAGTCTACTGACTTTAATCTATCGCTTTTCCTTTTTTTTTCTTTTTCCTTATTTCTCTGTAAACCCCATCTTTGTATAAAGGAATAGCACACCAATAAGGAGGTTGGTCAGCGTGTACATTAGCACCATTATATGTTTTAGCTTTTTATATGGTTGTTGGTTAGTTTTCAGTCGTGGTTATTGTTTTTCTTTATATTTGTTTCAGTCTTTGTGTCTCTTTTCACTTACCAGTTGGTACACTCATCTGTTTTCCCTCTCACTCCTCTCTCTCTCCAGCCCCCTCCTTCCCTCACTGCCTGTTCCATTCTCTTCCCTCTGTTAACCTCATTTTTCTTTCAGGGAGTAAACCTACAACCCCACTGCAGAGACAGACTCCAAGGCAGTGAGAAGTGGGTTTCAGACTACTCATACACCTGTTGGTGGATACCGGGATCTGCAGAGAGATTTGAACCACAGCTCCCCCCTTAATTAAATCCCAAAACTACAAAAAGGACTGCCCTCAACCTACAGTCCAATTCCAGAACTGGACAAAGCAAGAGGAAATACATTAGGAGGAATAAGAGATTGAACAAACAGAAGTAAAAGAAGCCCCTCCACCCTGAATAACAAAAATAAAGAAGATGGGGAAGTGGAGGGAAGGAAAAGAAGGGAGGAAAAATCTGTACAAATGAAGAAAAACCAAAAGAATAATATAGGGCTCACACAGAAAACAGACTTTGGAACACAAAGAATGAAGAGCCCCCAGAATGACTGGTCACATGCAACAAACCAGACATTAAGGCATCAATAGAAAGAATTAAAAAAATTGAAGAGAGACAAGAGGAAAATAGGAAGGAGCTGATGACAGAAATAACAGCAGTAAAAAATACTTTGATGGAAATAAATTATAAACTAATAAGCATGGAAAGCAGAATTAGCCAAGAAGAAGAAAGAATCTCAGAACTTGAGGACCAAAATACAGAACTAACCCAAACTGTCAAAAACATAGAAAAGAAGCTTAAAAAGTCAGAACAAAACCTTCAGGAGATGAATGATTACTTCAAGAGACCCAATCTAAGAGTAATTGGTTTTCCTGAGGCAGAGAGAGTCAGAGGTCACACTGGAGTAAACATTTCATGAAATCATTCAAGAAAACTTCCCTCATCTCATCAGTGATGCAAAAATTCAAGCACAAGAGATTCAGAGAACCCCTGCAAGACAACAAATGAGACTACCAATTCCCAGACACGTAATAATTCATCTAAACAAAATAACTATAAAAGAAAAAATCCTAAAGGCAGCAAGAGAAAAAGGCCAGACTACCTACCAGGGAAGACCAATTAGAAAAGCAGCAGATTTATCTACAGAAACCCTCCAGGCTAGGAAAGCCTGGAACCCTATCTTCAAAGTTCTGAAAGATAAACAATTTCAACCAAGAATAACCTACCCAGCCAAGTTAAGCTTCATTAGTGATGGAGAATTGAAATCTTTTCCAGATATCCAATCCTTAAGAATCTACACTGCCACCAGACCACCTCTATAAGAAACACTTAAGAAAGTACTGAACACAGAAGGAAAGGAAAAAAGAACAACAGCATTCTTCAAAAGAGTACAGGCAAAAGATTAAAAACACACATGAACCTACTCCAAAGCCAAAGGAAATACAACAAACAAACAGGAATAACAACTCTGTGAGTATCTTATGACAGGGATCAACTCTTGCATTTCAATAATTAGCCTACATATGAATGGACTAAATGCACCACTGAAAAAACATAGGATGGCAAAATAGATAAAATATCACTAGGCAACAATCTATTGCCTTCAAGAGACTCACCTCACTAGAAAGGACACTCACAGACTCAAAGTAAGATGATGGGAAACAAACTTTCAGGTGAACGGAACACAAAAGAAAGGAGGAATCGTGATCTTAATTTCAGACAAAATACCCTTCAAGCTATTAAAAACTGAAAAAGATACAGAAGGCCACTACATAATGATAAAAGTTTCAATCCATCAACAAGAAACATCCATCTTAAACATATATGTACCCAACATAGGAGCGCCAACTTTCATAAAGCAGCTTCTAGGTAAACTAAAAAAAGATATCGAATCCAACACCATCATAGCTAGGGACTTCAACACTCCACTCACAACCCTAGACAGATAATCAAGAGAAACAATGAGCAACGAGATCAGAAACCTCAATATGACTTTTGATCATATGGACTTAATTGATACCTACAGAACACTCCATCCAAAGACCACAGAATATATATTCTACTCATCACCACATGGAATGTACTCTAAGATCAACCACATACTTGGCCATAAATCAGGCATAAGCAAATTTAAAAGAATTGACATTTTGCCATGTACCTTCTTGGACCACAGTGGAATAAAAATAAACATCAATGCCTACAAGTTCACCCTAAAATCCACAAAGACATGTGGATGCTAAATAACTCCTGGGTCAATGAAGAAATCAAAACAGAGGTTAAAAGTTACCTGGAAACATATGAAAATGAAGAAACATCTTACCAAAATCTCTGGGATGCCATGAAAGTTGTAGTAAAAGGGGAATTTATATCCCTACAAATGCACATTAAAAAAATGGAAGGATCACAAATTAATAGCCTAACAAACCACCTAAGGAAGTTGGAAAAGCAAGAACACCAAAATACTAATTTCAGCAGAAGAATCCAGATCACCAAAATAAAGCCTAAATCCAGGACATAGAAGACAAAAAAGATAATACAAAAAAATCAATGAAACGAAAAGCTGGTTCTTTGAAAGGATAAACAAGATCTATGGTCCCCTAGCTAGACTGACCAAGAAAAAAGAAAGTAAAAGCCCAAATAGACACAATCAGAAACACAAAAGAAGAAGTCATATCTGACCCTGAAGAAATACAAAAGATCATTAGAGACTACTATGTATACTTGTATGGAACCAAACTTGAAAAATCTTAAGGAAAAGGAGGACTTTCTGACATCACACAACCTGCCTAGGTAGAAGCAAGAAGAAATTGAGATCCTAAATAGACCAATAACAATCAAGGAAATTGACTACATAATAAGAAAACTACCTACAAAAAAAAGCTCTGGTCTAGATGGCTTTCCAGCAGAATTCCACAAGACATTTAAGGAGGAGTTGATACCAATCCTATTGAAGGTATTCCAGATGATTGAGAAAGATGGAACTCTCCCCAAATCATTTTACAAAGGTAACATTGCATTGATACCCAAGCCAGGTAAAGACCCAACAAAGAAAGAGAACTATAGGCCAATATCTTTGATAAACATAGATGCTAAAATTCTCAGCAAGATCCTAGCAAACCAGATTCAACAACACATCTCAAAAATCATCCATCATGACCAAGCAGGCTTCATACCAGGGATGAAAGCCTGGTTCAAAATCGTAAAATCATAAATGTAATTAAATACATCAACAGATGTCAAACCCCCCCCCCACATGATTATATCATTAGATACAGAAAAGCTTTTGATAAAACCCAGCACCCCTTCTTGATAAAAAACCTCGAACATCTAGGCATATGGGGAACATACCTCAAAATACTAAAAGCCATCTATGAGAAACCCACAGCCAGCATACTCCTAAATGGACAAAAATTGGAACCATTTCCCCTGAAAACTGGAACAAGACAAGGATGCCCACTCGCACCCCTCCTGTGCAATATAGTATTAGAAGTCCTGGCTAGAGCAATCAGAGAAGAGAAGGCAATCAGAGGTATCCAAATAGGAAAAAGGAAGTCAAATGATCTCTCTTTGTAGATGACATGATTGTGTACCTTGAAAACCCAAGAGAATGTGTCAAAAACCTCCTTACACTGATAAAGGCCTTTGACAAAGTCTCAGGGTATAAAGTAAATGTGCAAGCCAGGCTTGGTGGCTCAACCTGTAATCCTGTGCCTTTGGGAGGCTGAGGTGAATGGATTGCCTGAGCCTGCAGGTTCAAGACCCGTCTGGGCAGCAAGACCTCATCTCTACAATAAATAAATTTAAAAAAATCAGCTGGGCATGGTAGTGCATGCCTGTAATTCCAGCTACTTGGAAGGCTGAGCAGAAGGATCGCTGGAGCCCAGTGGGTTGAGGCTGTGGTGGCCGGGAGCAGCCACTGCACTCTAGTCTGGGTGACAGAGTGAGACTTCATCTCAAAAATAAATAAATAAATAAATAAATAAATAAATAAATAAATATGCAAAAGACAATCACATTTCTTTACACCAATAATAAACAAACAGAAACCCAAATAAAAACCACAATTCCATTCACAGTAGCTACCAAAAAGATGAAATACCTTGGCATCTTCCTAACCAGAAGCATGAAAGACCTTTACAATGAAAACTACAAAGCACTGCTCAAAGAAATCAAAGATGACACAAACAAGTGGAAAAATATCCCATATTCATGGATTGTAAGAATCAACATTGTGAAAATGTCCATCCTACCTAAGATAATCTACAGATTTAATGCAATACCCATTAAATTACCAGCAACATTCTTCTCAAACCCAGAAAAAACAACACAGGAATTCATATGAAAGCACAAACGACCAAGAATAGCCAGAACAATCCTCAGCAAAAAAACCCAAAACAGGCGGTATCACACTACCAGACTTCAAACTTTACTATAAAGCTACAATAATCAAAACAGCTTGGTATTGGTACAAAAACAGGTATATAGACCAATGGAATAGAATTGAGATTCCAGAAGCTAAACCTCACTTTCTCAACGAACTCATCTTCGACAAAGCCTCCACCACCTACCACTGGGGAGAGGAGAACCTATTCAGTCAATGGTGCTAAGAAAACTGGCTGACCACATGCAGAAGACTCAAACAAGACCCTTATCTGTCTCCATACACAAAAATTAACTCTAAATGGATCAGAGACCTAAATATAAAACCTCAAACCATAAGAACATTAGAAAATGAAGGACACACCCTTATGGAAATCGACTGGCATCCAATTCCTGAACAGAACCTGAAACCTACAAGCCATAAGAGATAAGATAGACAAGTGGGACCTCATTAAACTGACAAGCTTTTGCAAAGCCAAAGAAACCATTAAGAGAGCAGGGAGACAGCCCACAGGCTGGGAAAAAGTATTTGTCTGACAAAGGATTAACATATTGGATCTATAAGGAACTCAAACATGCTGAAAAGAAAAAAACCAACAACCCCATTATAAAATGGGCAAAAGATATGAACAGACACTTCTCAAAGGAAGACATCCGAGCAGCCAACAGACACATGAAGAAATGTTCAACCTCACTAATCATCAAGGAGGTGGAAATCAAAACCACACTGAGATACCACCTAACTCCAGTCAGAATGGCAATTATCAGTAACTCAAAAAATAACAGTTGCTGGAGAGGGTGTGGTGAAAAGGGAACACTTCTACACTGTTGGTGGGAGTGCAAACTTGTGCAACCTCTGTGGAAAGCAGTGTGGTGATTCCTAAAAGCTCTAAATATCGACCTCCCATATGACCCTGCAATCCCCCTACTGGTAATATATCCTGAAGAACTCAAATCACTCCATATAAAATATACCTGCACACGAGTGTTTATCGCAACATTGTTCACAATAGCAAGAATCTGGAACCAACCACGCTGTCCATCAAAAGAGGACTGGATTAAAAAAATGTGATACATATGCACAATGGAATACTATGCAGCCATAAAAAAGAATGAAATCATGAATTTCAAAACAACCTGGATGGAAGTAGAGTCTACATGGAGATGAGGATCTGGAAATCACGTGTTCTCGCTCATATAGTGGACCTTGGACATCTACCATAATACTATAGAAAAAGGACTGACATTGGTGGGAAACTGTGGGGGCGTAGGGAGGGGAAGGAATGTGGGACTAACGGTAGTCAATATCTGTCTGGGGATGGGGTGACAACCCTTATTAAGAAGGGTGCCTGAACGATGCACATTTGTATACCTAACCCTTAACTGTACCCCACAATTTTGTAATAAGAAATATGTTTAAAAATTAAATAAAAAAATTTTTAGAGATGAGGTCTCACTGTACTACACAGACTGGTCTTAAACTCCTGGGTTCAAGCAGTCCTTCTGTGTCAGCCTCCCAAAGTGCTGGGATTATAGGCATGAGCCACTGTACCTGACCAAACCTCCTTTTTAAAATAAATTTTCCAGTCTCTGTTACTTTTATTTATTTATATTTTTTATTTTAAAGATGTGGGGTACAATTCAGGATTAGGAATGCAAGTCATCATGGTAGAGATAAAGTTTGGCCTCCCCCAATTTTTTGTTTCCTTGATGAAAAAATTCCTCAAAGGGAAATGTTTTGCCAAAGTGGAGGACATGAAACAAAAAAATGACAGAAGTATTAAAAGGCATCAAAATTGATAAGTTCAGAAACTGTTCTGAGCAGTGGAAATGGCATTTTGATAGGTGTATTGACCTCATAC
The DNA here is from genome assembly GCF_000164805.1 of Carlito syrichta. Lineage (NCBI taxonomy): Eukaryota > Metazoa > Chordata > Mammalia > Primates > Tarsiidae > Carlito > Carlito syrichta. The sequence continues at coordinate 61,050 of NW_007246684.1, read as the reverse complement.
TTTGCCTGGTTTGGTCTCCCACTTTGCCTGGTTTGAGATCAGTTATTCTTATTGATGTTATGTGCAGCCCCCGCCCCCAACAGTTTCCGGCTACTGCCAGTCCCTTTCTTGTGGTATTATAGTGGATGTTCAGGTTTCACTTGTGAGTGGGAACATGTGGTGATTCCTAAAATTCCATTCCACTCAGTTCTTTGTTTCTGTTAGATCACTCAATTATTACTTATAGCAACACTGAACAGACTCAGACAGTGTATAAGTGCCATAAGGGAGGCAAATTCATATGTTTTGGAGGGATCTGGGGAGTTTTCTGAAGCCAGTAATTTCTAAATAAGACCTGAAGATCAAGCTGGTCACATATTTGAGGTTTGCTTTGAAAAAAAAAAAGTCCAAGCAGAGGAAACAACATGTGCAAAGGCCCAGATGCTTTTTTTTTTTTTAGCTCTATGCTCTATTGCATAGTTCTGTTAAGACTTTTTCCTCAAAAGATTGGAGAAGGCAAAAGTGTGACCAACAAGTATGATGTCCAAGACACATCATCTTGGAATATAAGAAGGCAGACTGTCAAACCCTGAAGCTCATGGACCCTCCCTCCTTTATTTTTTTTTCTATTTATAACACTGTTTCAAGGCTTTTGCTGTAACAGAGAAAACACATTCTTCCCATCAAGATCCATGCAGATCCTCCTTTTATCCAGAATGGAAAATAAGTCTAATGGGCCTTTTGGTACTTAATTTTCTTACCTTGGAAACTGTAATACTTGCACATAGTTCAGTAAAGAGCATTTTTAAAAGAATTAGATATGTTACTATACTTGCAACCTGGAGTCTTTCCTTGCAATGGACATCCTTGGAATCTTGGACCTTGGCCTTCTTCGAACATCAGAAAGAAGAATCTTTCCATTCCTTTTCTTGGAGCCATGTTGCCCCTCACAGTCCCCACCTGCATCTTCTCCATCGCTCCTTGGTATTCCTTAATGTGGCTAGGAACATCCATAGTATCTACCATACTTGATAACTTGCCCTCCAGAACTTAGAGGGACTCAGAGAGTGCAAGGGCTGAAGGTATAGTCAGTACTATCTCAGCCACATTTTGAGCAAAAAGGACATTTGTGGGTTTTTCTGGATTCCTATTCATGATTGGCAATAATATTATAATATAATAATATTTTGAGGGGAAAAAAAGAGATTCTGTATTAAATCTTAGGACTCAATTTTGACAAATAATTTAAGAGCTAGACTATAAAAGATATACTAACATTGTATGTGTATGTTTATCTTATTTATAAGTGTGTTTCAGTGTACAAGCCAAGAATCTTGAGGCAAAAGAACAAAGCTGGAGGCAACACACTACCAGACTTTTAAATATACCTCAAAAATATAGTATGCAAGACCACATGGTTCTGGCATAAAATCAGACACATGAAACAATGGGTTAAAAAGAGGGCCCAGAAATACATCTGCCCATTTACAACAAATTGATTTTTGGCAAAAGTGCCAAGAGCACAATATGGGGGAGAACAGTTTCTTCTTTAAATAATTTTGGAAAAACTGGATTTTTCACATGCAAAAAGAATAAAATAAAACATTCAAAATGGATGTATTTCTATATCTCATACTTAAGTATGAGACATAGAACTACAAAAATATTAGAAAAAATTAGCAGAAAAGTTCCATGACAATTATCTGAATAATGATTTTCTGGGTATAAATAACCACACAAGCACAGGCAGCAAAAGCAAAATTTACCTATTTGATACAATGTTTACTCTCCTGTAATAGGCACATAAGAAGCCCAATCCCTACCAGTATACAACAAACCCATGTAAAAAATATGTACTTAGACTCCTTGAATCTAAAATAAAATATTAAAAGACAAACAAATGAAATTGCATAAAATTAAAAGCTTTAGTACATGAAAGGAAACAATAAAGTGAGAAGAGAACCAATAAAATGGAAGAAAATATTTGCGACCTATACATTTGATGCAGGGATAATGTCCAAAATAAATATAAAAACTGAAACAACTCAGTTGTAAAAAAAAGAAATAACTCAATGTTAAAATGGATAAAATACTTTAACAGAAATTTCTCAGAAGAAAATATATAAATGATCTTTAGATTTAATTTTCAAAAATAATACAATATTCTATCATGGATGGCATCCTGGAAAAAACTTTTTATTTTTATTTTTTTATTATAAAGATGTGGGGTACAATTCAGGATTAGGTATACAAATGTTCATTATTCAGATACCCTTGTTGATGAGGCGTGCCACTCTCTCCCCTGGCAGTTTCCCTCATCTGCCAATTCCACCCTCCCTTCTCTGGCAGTTTTCCACAGCTTTCAATCCCTTTCTTATAGTATTATGATAATTGTTCAAGGTCCACTTATAAGTGAGAACATATGGCACTCTATTCTTTGTTTTTGTGATAATCATTGAGTATTATACACTCTAAATTCATACAAGTTGATGTGAAGTCCATATGTTTGTCCTTTTTTATGGCTGCATAATATTTCATTGTGTATATGTACCACATTTTTTTATCCAGTGCAGCTTTGATGAGCAGCATGGTTGGTTCCATGTTTTTGCTATTGTGACTAGAGCTGCAACAAATATGTGTGTGTAGGTATCTTTTTTAATAAAATAATATGTGTTCCTCTGGTTATATTCTCAGTAGGGGGATTGCTGGGTCATATGGAAGGTCAATTTCTAGTTCTTTCAGAAATTACCACACTGTCTTCCAAAGAGGTTGCACTAGTTTGCATTCCCACCAGCAGTTTATAAGCATTCCTTTTCCCCCACATCCTCACCAGCATCTGTTGCTGTTTGTTTTAATTAATATTGGCCACTCTTACTGGGGTGAGGTGGTATCTGATGATTAGTGCTGAGCACTTTTTCATGTGTCTGTTGGCTGCCCATATATCTTCTTTTGAGAAATGTCTATTCATGTCTTTTGCCCACATTTTTTTAACCAATATTTTTTATTATGATATTGTGGGGTACAGTTAAGGATTAGGTATACAAATATGCTTCGTTCAGGCACCCTTGTTGATAAGAGGTGTCTCCCCGTCCCCAGACAGATGTTTACTACCATTAATCCCATTTCCCTTCCCCTCTTCCCCCATAGTTTCCTACCACTGTCAGTCATTTTCTTATGGTAATATGTTGGATGATCAAGGTATATGAGTGAGAACATGTGATACTCAGATCTTTGATTCTGTGAGAGGTCACTCAGTTGCTGCGAAATTCATGATTTTGTTCTTTTTTATGACTGTGTAATATTCCATCGTGTATATGTACCACATTTTTAAAATCCAGTACTCTTTTGATGGACAGCATGGTTGCTTCCAGGTTCTTGCTATTGTGAACAATGTTGCGATAAACATTCGTGTGCAGGTGTCTTTTTTATGGAGTGATTTGAGTTCTTCAGGGTATATTCCCAGTAGGGGGATTGGGAGGTTGATATTTAGAGATTTTAGGAATCGCCACACTGCTTTCCACAGAGGTTGCACTAGTTTACACTCCCACCAACAGTGTAGAAGTGTTCCCTTTTTGCCACACCCTCTCCACAACTGTTATTTTTTGAGTTATTGATAATTGCCATTCTGACTGGAGTTAGGTGGTATCTCAATGTGGTTTTGATTTGCATATCCCTGATGATTAGTGAGATTGAACATTTCTTCATGTGTCTATTGGCTGCTCGGATGTTTTCCTTTGAGAAGTGCCTGTTCATATCTTTTGCCCATTTTATAATGGGGTTGTTTCTTTTTTTCTTTTCAGCTCTTTTGAGTTCCTTGTAGATCCAAGATGTTAAGCCTCGACTGGGAAAAAGTATTTGCCAACTTTAGGTTGCCCACTTTTTGATGGAACTGTTTGCTTTTTCCTTTTGGCACACTTGAGTTCCTTGTAGCTCCTAGATGTTAGGCCATTGCCAGATATAGAGTTGGCAAATATTTTTTCCCAGTCTGTGGGCTGTCTCCCTACTCTCTTGATGGTTTCTTTTGCTTTGCAGAAGTTCATCAGTTTGATGAGGACCTACTTGTCTACCTTATTTCATATGGTATAGGCACTTAGGGTTTTGATCAGGAATTGGTTGCCAGTGAAACATAAAATTGAACACTGGGTAAACACTAAGAACATCTGAGTAAAGAACAGAATTGGTTAACAACAAAATATTTGATATTCAGCAACATCTCTCAGGCTGCTGAGACTTACTGTCGCCCATCTCTATTCTCTTTTATATGAATACATGGACTCATTAAAATCTAAAAACCTGAAGAACATTATTTATGTTTCTAAGTATAGTATTTTTTGCCCCACAAAAACTTAGGGCCTTTATTCTAAGAGAAAAAAGACAGGTTGATATATTGAGTCATCAGAAAGCATGGGTCAATGGTACATTTATTAAAACAAAACAAATATAACTGATATTCATTTTTTGATTGATTGAGCAGTAATAAGTACATAAGCTTGTAAAAAATTATATAATAATACCTTTCAATAAATACTTCTCATGTTATTTTTAGCTGAAATACATTATACTTATATACAATATTATATGCATAAAATATAGATGTAAATATAATATACATATATTCTAAAACCTTAATACAGATAACATTTTATTGTCTATAATGGTAATGCAGAAATTAAGTTTCATATTTCTAATTTGCATGCTAGAAAATACAAGTCAATTTTGACCTAAAAAAGTAAAGAGGAAAAGTGAAGATAAATAAAAATAAAATTTTTTTTTGTGAGACTACTTAGACCAAGACCTTTCTCTAGAATAAGACTTTTGAACTCAAACTTTTTAATGACAAACTACAGAAATAAATACTTTTTATAATATGGCATGGCACTGATATTCTAAATAATACTTTTGTTACTTGGCATATATTTGTTTTATATGTTATGTTTTCTACTAAAATCTGTTTTATTTTATTTAATCCAAATAATGCTGCTTAGAATCCTTAATATTGAATTAATTATCTACTAGTAGTGACAAATACAGTTTCAAAAATTACACACTGCTTCACCACATCCTACAACATTTTCGCGAACAAGTGTAGATAAGCCACTTACCTAGAAACAGCTTCTAACTATACTTGTCATTGATTTTTGTTTTACAGAATCAGATGAAATTGCAAAGCACATGGCAGTATTTTAATAACATTATGACAAGTTACAGGTAATTTATATATTATATTCTTTCAAAAATATTTATTGGAGCCTTAATTTGTGCAAGATAGTGTTTTATTTCCCAAAAATACAGTGATGCATACAACAGTCCCTTTCCTTTTGGAGCTTTTAACCTCATGGGAAGATTAACAATAAACAAGTATATAGAATAATGTCAGAAAGTGAGTAAGCATGACTTGGAAAAATGTGGAGAGTGAGGGCTCTGGGCAGAGAGAATAGCAGGTGCACAAGTCTTGAACTAGAACATTACTGTCACGTTTTAGAAACGTATAGGATGATAATATGGCTACAGTATTGTGATCCTGGTAGAAAAGTTCAGGGGATTGTTTCTGCAGTACTTTGGAATAATAATTTTAAAAAGGAGTAATTATTCTAAAGTCTAGATGTACTACTAGATTACTTGACTCAATAACTAGTTTAGTGAGCCTAGACACATCATTAAAATTCAGTCAGTTTTCCATTGTTAGTGAGTGACATTGTTATGTTGAAATAATTGTACTGAAGACCAGCACTCAGGTCAGCAATGTTGATTCCTTTACCATGTAAGAAGAGTATGAGATCAATACAACCATTTCTTAATCCTTTTAAAAAATTTTCTTACTGGGATGTATTTACCTATTGGGAAAATAGTGGGAACTAGTAAAATAAAATTGTAACTAATAAATTGTCTCTACTAATTGACAATTTAACCAAAGGATTTTCTTCTAAATTTATCAACTTAGGAAAAAGAAATATAAGGCATCCCAAAAAGGAAGTTTGCATATATTAATTAAACTAACATTGCAATAAATCCTTTAGTTGATACTGGGTTTCATTTTTCTTTATTTTATGACAAAATTATTAACTAATGGATTTAGTTCAAGAATGGGCAGCATTAGCAGATGCAAGCAAGTGCTATATGTAGTTCTTCGGAATCATTTTATTTCCCCCAAATTTAGAAATTCTAATTTGGCATGGGAACTCATAGGTTTACTAAAAGTAAAAAATAATAAAATTACATAGTGTCTTTTAGCATACACCCACTCATTTGTCAATGTTAAACATTAAACACTGATATAGTAATCTAGTCTTATATTACAAGATAAAATTCATTAATTTACTACATTACATTTGTCTGGGCAGCCAAGTCTGTTGACTTTGCATAACATTGCTATTTGTTTATTCGCAGATACTATGTCTTATAGAGATACTATGTCTTATAAGTCATGTTTTCAATAAGATATGAGAGTGAGGAAATGGATATTGTAGGATGAACTAAGCCATGAGTTATGAATGGACACATCCCGGTTGTTAAAATTCTGTATAATTCTATAAAATTATACTTTAAATGAAAAATTTTCTACATAAAGTTTCTGAACTCCAATTTTTTTAATATTATGAAACTTAAAAAAATATATTTGACTGATAAAGGACATTTTAGATAGGGGCATAAAAAACCAAAAATTCCTTTTAAAAAAATATTATTACTACTACTCAAACTTCTTAAGATAGGCAACTTGGTTTCTTATAGCTTCTATAAGATGTCCTTTATCAGTAACTAAAGTAACTTAATTGTTTAATCTCATTGTATTTTAATATGAGAAATAAAAAATAAATTGGAAAACCAAATGTAATATTTAGGCTCCTTAAATATAATATTTAATAAATGTAGTATTTAGGCTCCTTATCAACAACTCAAAAAATAACAGCTACTGGAGAGGGTGTGGCAAAAAGGGAACACTTCAACACTGTTGGTGGGAGTGTAAACTAGTGCAACCTCTGTGGAAAGCAGTGTGGTGATACCTAAAAGCTCTAAATATCAACCTCCCATATGACTCCACAATTCCCCTACTGGGAACATATCCTGAAGAACTCAAATCACTCTATAAAAAAGATACCTGCACACGTATGTTTATCGCAACATTGTTCACAATATCAAGAACCTGGAAGCAACCATGCTGTCCATCAAAAGAGGACTGGATTAAAAAATGTGGTACATCTACATGATGGAATACTATGCAGCCATAAAAAAAGAACAAAGTCATGAATTTCACAGCAACCTGGATGGAACTAGAGTCTATAATACTGAGTGACCTCTCACAGAAACAAAGATCCCAGTATCACATGTTTTCACTAATATAATGGACCAATGTAATAAATAAGAAAATGACTGACAGTAGTGGAAACTATGTGGGTGGGGAGGGAAATGGGATTAATGGTAGCAAATATCTGTCTGGGGATGGGGAAACACCTCTTATCAACAAGGGTGCCTGAACAAAACGTATTTGTATACCTAATCCTTAACTGTACCCCACAATATCATAATAAAAAATAAATAAATATTAAAAAAAAATATTTGTACGAATTTTATTTTAATTACATTTGGTGTCTAATGCCAACACTAATGCTCCTAAAGTGTGTGTGTGTGTGTGTGTGTGTGTGTGTGTGTGTGTGTGTGTGTGTTATATTGCACATATTAAGAGAGCACCTCAATACCAGAAAACAAACCATGGCATTTTGTAAGAAGACATAAACAGAGATGAGGCACAAAGCCAATTGTACCAAAAGCCTCTCCATGTTGAAAAAAATAGAACCACATATTTAAAGAGTTATTTAATTGAAATGTGGGTCATACAATATACACACATCTAATTACTGTCCTGCTTATTATTTACACAATGTCATCAGGTTGTGAGTTCTTAGCACGTGCTGCATTTTCTTTTTAAGTCAAAGCATTGTGTTCATAAACCATGACTATAAAACATGAATAGGAAAGGTAATATTCAGTCCTCCTTATCATTGTATTTCAGCACAGTGTTATGATTAGAGTGTACTTAATAAAAAACTAAGGAGCAAATTTTAAATGCATGGTCATTATATAAAACACACAAATCCACCCTTCTTACCCACACAATAAACTGACAATGCATTTCTTAGTCACCATCTAGTTCAGAGTGACTAAAATTTAAGTATGTGTCCAGAGCTTTTAACAAAAGTATTGTTCATACACTGTTGAGGTGTAGGTCCTTGGAGAAATTGGATAATATATATTTTTAAAACTATTGTAAGAATTTTCAAAAGGTAGTAGCTACCTGCCATTCAAAGCAAAATTTGAAAACTGATATTAATAATCTACATTAAAAAATTTAAAAATAATCCTTTACAGTATGTTGAGAGTTAGGCAAACACTAATGTTAATGCCATATTAAAGACAGAGTTGTGCAGTAGCAATTCTTCAAAAACAAGGGATCACATCAAGATAGCTTCAACCTGCCTTGGAATCCCAGTGGAACATGGAGTGTATTTTTTTGATACCCTTTTTTGCATCACGCTGATCCTTTGGGACAGAGACACTGACAAAACCATTCAGTTGGCTGCTATCTACACATATTTTGAGGAGAAATACAAACACATTCTTCCCGGGTAGGATAGAAAAGTATTTGACTTGATGATCAATAACAGGGGGCACTTGATGGGTAATAAGCTTTGACTCATGAAGGATATTAAAATTGCTATAATAGCTCAAGACAAGAACTTTAAAATTAAATGGAATTCAACACAATAATAGAATAAAAAAGTTGTATACACTGTCAAAATAATAGTGTTTTCTATGATTTTACTTTAGTTTTGTATGCATACAAATATTATTTTAATATATTTTTTATTACGTTGCAGTTAATAAATACAGAAATAAATACTTTTTACAAGATGGCATGGCACTAATGCACATACTATGAATAATACTTTTATTATCTGTAATATATTTGCTTTATAGCTTCTTATGTTTTCTATTGTAATCTATTTTGTTTTATTTAATCCAAAAATGCTGCTCAGAATCATAAAAATTAAATTCATTTTCTTCTTGTACTTACAAGTACAATTTCCAAAACTACATACTAGTCCTCCACACACCATACCATGTTCACTAACATAAGTAGATAAGCAACTCACCTATAAGCAACTCCTAGCTATACTGCCATTCTGATCTGTAACCAAGACTGTGAACATCTCATTCTTCATATTTTCTTTCATTATGTCTAACTGTTACTTTCTTAGGAGGATATTTTAATTCACTCACTTTCTCCTTTAATAATATATAGTGAGAACAATTAATTTCCAGACAGTGCATAGAGTCAGAAGTTAGAGTCATGAAAGGACTGACAGTAGATCAGACTTGAAAGAAAAAAAACTTTATCCAACTTTCCCCTATTTTTCTTGTTTCTTTTCTTGGCGGTTTTTTCTGCCTAGAATCTATAAAGAGGTTTGGAAAAACCAGGTCCATTATTAACCAGATTATAATCTATGTCAAAATTATGTTTCTTTCCTCTTGCGGTAGCTAGAGATTATACCTAGGACTAGGAGAGTGCATTAGAGAAGGTCACCAACATATCCTTAGAGATATTTTTAAAGCAACAATATTTAATGTAGGAGTAAAGGGAAGCAATATTGAAATATTATTCAAAATTAATCTTTCATTATTGACTATTAATATCTAGGAAGATTAGATTAAGAAATGAATGAAAACTCCATGACTTTCAACCACAAAGGATCTAACGTCTATCAGGAGAGGAGTATGAAAATATAGCTATGATAAATGAGAGAAAAAATACAAATAAGTTATATCTAATGTGTTTCTAGAACACACATATGAAAGTTGTTAGCTTAACATGGGAAGGAAAAATAAAGTAGCCCTTCATAGAAGAGATTATATTTCAGTAAACTTTGAAAGACAAACAGGAGTTTTTCTTTCCACTGTCCATTTTTCAGTGGAGAAGATAACAAGAAATGGCAAAGACAAAAGTAGAAAAACATAAAAGGGAATTCTAGTATTGACAAATGAATGAAGAGCAATCACATTCATTGAAACAATGCAATGCCCATTCACGGTTGGGGTGTTGAGGGGAACTGGGATTGTAAAAATATTCAGGGATGATACCATGAAAAGTCCCATACACTTTCAAACATGATGCAAGCTCTCTTTTGAATATAAAGTAAAATGGGTTACATGCACACTTTTCAGAGTTTTCTGGGTATTTTTTTCTGTTTTAGAAGAAAAAAATTGTTAAGTTAAAAGCCAAGAAAAAGAGGCAAAAGTTGGATAAAGTTTTCTTTCTTTCAAGCCTGGTCTATTGTCTGTCCTTTCATGGCTCTATCTTCTGACTCTATGCACTGTATGGAAATTAATTGTTCTCACTAGGTATTTAGAATGCTTTCACCTTTGTCTATTCTTGACAGGTGTCTGGTTATATAGCTATCAGATGAGAAAATATTTTAAAATATATTTTTCATGTGAGAAATGACATGTAAATTCTTATGGTATTTCCTACATATAAAATACAATTCTAAGTCAAAAATCACTTGCAAAGAATGATTTCTTTTTTCAGTAACTAGATCTTTATTGATTACAACTAACATCAAGACACTTTGGTAATTTTATAAATATAAAAGAAAGCACATCATGAAAGAACACTCAATTTTTTTTTCAATAATCAATTTTTTTTATTATGATGTTGTGGGGTACAGTTAAGGGTTAGGTATACAAATACATTTCA